>NC_142676.1:22742630-23042630 GCF_964200805.1 Pocillopora damicornis
TGATGATAACAGTTTGCTGAGGTAATTGAAATGTTAGTCCCCATGCAGGAACCTTCCACTTGACCTGTACAATCATATGCTACAAGATAACTTTAGAAAAATGCATTTGTGTTGGCAGAACTATTGTAAATACAGTACCACCTAGAGACAAAAATAAATCATTTCCTGTAAGTATGAACATTTGGGAGAAGGTATGGTGGTAAATGACCCTTCTTTTGCTAGGATGCATAGGGTCTGATCATTGTCGTGTATATCTTTTAGCTTTCAAACTTTCAACTTTGTATTAATTGTAGC
The DNA here is from genome assembly GCF_964200805.1 of Pocillopora damicornis. NCBI lineage: Eukaryota > Metazoa > Cnidaria > Anthozoa > Scleractinia > Pocilloporidae > Pocillopora > Pocillopora damicornis. The sequence goes on from NC_142676.1 coordinate 22,742,925, forward strand.
TGTTTACCATGTTTATTCTCTGTATCTTAAGCCCTTGAAGGTTGAAGTAGGCAAGTCAATAACCTGACTAATCCTTTGTTTGGAATTATGTGATTATATAATTTTGCTGCGTAAGCTACCATACTGTAACATGTAATATTATTATTTAGATTGCATTAAATACACTAGCTCAAGCTTTCATTAATGCATGGAGTTTCTTATCAATGGTCCTACCCAAACTGAACATTGAAATAAGGAACTGGTCACAAGATATGTGAGTTTAAAAGGGTGGGAATCTGGGAAAAAAGGATACTCCTTTAATTAGGACTGAAATTAATGGGGGCCCTCTTATTTTACTTCATGTTTTTAATTTGACGTGCCTCCTCCCCTGTAATGTTCAGGGCACATGGATGAAAGAACATTTTTTTGTATTGTGATGCATAAAAGTTAAATTACCAGTAATTGGCATCCACATAATCACAAAGCAAAAATGTAAAGCTTAAGCTTAATAATTGGTTAAAAAAAATTAAAGTAAGAGAGTTTTGCAGACCATGTCTGACTTTTTATCCTGGCTCTGGGTATTTATTTAAGTGACAAAAACACCATCAGTCTCATTCACTCTCACTTTCCACTGAGCTTGTGGAAAGATGATGACATCATTATTTCTTTAAATGAAGAAAGGAAAACCTGCCCTCTTACCACAGATAGTTCTGTTGGGCATCATCAGTTCAAGATGATTGTTCCAGGTAGGCTAGCCTTAAAAATTAGTCGTGAAAATTTCTTGAACCTGTCATTGTATGTCTTGAACGTTTGACTCAATTTTACCTCACTACCTAACCTAAACTGAATAAATAGAAACATGAAATTTATTTGTTCTCCTTTTGAGATGTGCATCAAAATTTCGAAGTCATTACAGGCTTAAACTATAGGTTTACAAAAAATCTGCATGTGCATGTGTTTTCAACATATGAAACTGGGATTATGACTACTTTAAAAGACTTTACTACATGCTATATAGATACAGGCAGGTGTTGTAAAAAAGGTTTGCTTTAGCTTTTTCATTAGTACACATTTCTTTTTCTAAGAACCTTGTTTATCCAGCTTGTGCTGAATTCTAATTTTTCAACCAAATTTTATTATTTTTTTAATATTATTAGATCTCTTAGTATCAGTTAATATTCTTGTAATTAAAATAATTACATCAAATCTTGCAGATGTATGGCACATTTTTTCCGTGGTCCTCTTAACATTATTTTTACCATTTGAAGGGACTGGTATTAGCTATAAAAGTATAGTCAAATTAAAGGTTTTTGCACAACCTATACATCAAGGTTTTGTTATAAAATATTGTATCCTTCTCAAAACTAGCTTATCACAATAAGAATGAGTTATCAGGCACAAGTATGGCTTTCACGATGATAGTTTCCAGGTTTGGAAAAAAGTCGCTGGCTACTTAAATACTCAGTTCCTTTACCTTGATAGCCCAACCTCATCAAAACATTGCCAACAGGAGTGATTAGCAAATTATTGATACAGACAAGAGGGCCTATTCCCACATACATCCTCCTCAATCCTGCTAGCTTACTATGGTCATGGTATTTAAAACATGGTGTATATGCCACAAGCTTTCCATTTCCCTGACTAATTACTTTGTAATAGTGCTTATATGTTGAGGAAATGGTTGGGAGGAAATATAATACAAAGACTTGCCATTAGATAGTCAGATGAAAACTTTAACATGTTAACATGTTGCAACAACTCCATCTCCCAGTAAATTCAATTACTTGCAAACATAAGAAAATACCATCTAAACCTTTTTAACCTATTTAATATAGCCAATAACAACATCCACTCAACTTCTAAACTTAAGAGAAGACTTGATTTATGTTTAGAATTGATTTCTGTGATGTAAAAATGAAATCCAGGTATTACCTCAAGTTTTCTTAAAGACACCCAGATTACATGCAGCTACTAGAATGCCTAGGAATGGGCTGTTGTGTCAATATCTACTTTAGCCTGGTTTACACTAAATAAGGGTTTTGGTCATGATACCCTTAAAGTTTGGCAGTCACGTAAATGTGTTAGATAAGGGTGCTAAGGTCACGTAAAATACTCAACCCTAATTTTTCCAGGAAACCCAAAGGCATCCTGTCTGGATGAGTTCATTCCTGCAAATTGCAAAATTTACAGGATCATTGATTTTGATCGTGCCCATTTGCAGATTATTTTTTAAACATTTGGAACTTTATTCTGCACTTTTAAATATTGTCGGCAAAAGTAATAAAGGAATGCATACTTTCACCTTCTGTTAAACATTTTTGGTAACTTATATTCATGTTGTCATGGTATAAATTTCCAAATGAAAATCTCTTTACATACCCTTGTCTGTTTTATAAGTAGCATTCTAGATTGAAAGAAGAGCAAAAAAAAGGAAACCATCTGTTTCTCAAAACTAATTATGGAAAGTCACAGTTTACGGTTACCTTGGAAGTCACGATTCATGGAGAAAAAATAGCTATTTTAAGTACTTGTTCAAGTATTTGGTACTAAATTTTTTAAAAATTGAAACAAGTGGTTCTTTGCAAATCAGCACATTTTGAATGAGTGTGACCGTAATAAAATTATTATTATTATCATTATTAAGCATTAAAAAGATGATAACACGCCCCCCAAACAACCAGATTGGCATTAAAGAGGTTTAATCTTTTGCTAAATGACCTCATTATTAATGTTTTCACAAGGTTTCCATGAGAGATCCCAAAGATTTTTTAGCTTTAATTAATGTTTATTACACTTTAAGTATATTTCACGTGTTCAATTTAACATATGTATTTGTAGTATCGCAACATCATGACGAATCAGAGACAGGCTTGATTTACATGTAATATCTTATTTTAACTACAGTTTCAAGAGACGTCTGTCTATTGCTTGTCTGTTTCTAGTGTCACTTGCATTTGGACTGGCACCATTACTTATTTTTTCGTTTGTGCTTTTGGCAAAAGTGTATTTGTAATAATCCTGAGTTTAGACTGCAATTAAGTCATATAATAGATGAACTAGAGGTACAACTGAAATAGATTGCAAGTGATGAACTATTGGTACTTAACATACAATCCTGTTGAAATCGTTCATTCTATGTAACCAAGATAACTTGATCCTCTCAGTTTTTATGTTACATCTGCTAAGTCTTAACAATGAAATGACTTATTTCCTCAAAGAATTACCTCGGAAGTTTATTTTAACTCCATACTGTATTTTTTCGTTTGTGCTTTTGGCAAAAGTGCATTTGTAATAATCCTGAGTTTAGACTGCAATTAAGTCATATAATAGATGAACTAGAGGTACAACTAAAACAGATTGCAAGTGATTAACTATTGGTACTTAACATACAATCCTGTTGAAATCGTTCATTCCCTTTTTTGGGGGGTGGGGTGGTTGATCATGATCCTTCTCCATGGGCTTGTTTAATTTATTAAAACTGATCATGAATGAAATAAAGATTTAAATAGCAGTCACTGAATGCCCTCAAAGCACTGAAAGCTCTCTCAATGATACATCATAAGTTGGCAGCTGACAGAATGGCACATCTTGTGGCAAATGTATGTTATAACATAGCTAGCAAATTTGTCTCATCAAGTTCAATTGCGCTAGCGTGCTTCATATTCCTATTGTGCACGCTCATGACGTCAGCAAACAAATCCCTCGAGGAAAAAAATTTTCCATTGGGTTAAAAATGTTATAAAACAATTGGTTCATGCTTCAGCTGTACGTTCGTCGAGATATGAAGCACGCTGACGTACGAACCAGTTGTTAATGGAACTTCCATATTACCTTGGCGGTAAAAGTAAGGTAAATTTAAAGCAAATTCAACATTTACGTCACATTTGCGAGTAAATACATTAGGAACAAATGCTCGAGCTTAAATCAACTTTGTAGCCAGTGAGAACCTTTTTTGCCCATGTTACAAAACTATGAAAATCCACTTCGTTCCTCCAGTAAGCTTTACTCGCCTGGCGGTGTTCCTGCTGCAAATTGTCAATCTTCTGCTTCCATATCGTAATGGTCTCCCCACTTTTGTTGCCTCTGAAGCCCTCGAGACACTTGACATCGGTAAGAACCTCCTGTCTGATACCATCCTCTACTTCGCAAGGTACTGGAGGGGGCGAGTCTGACGGTGTCGAAGCGATGGCATCAATTTGGGCTGTCGCAATTCCAAGAGCGATGAAAGCTTCTTTAGCAAGCTTTACAAAGAGGTCAAATGTTTCTTTATCAATTTCGGCCTTTAACGAGCGGCAAAACAAATTTCTCAGCAGTCGAAGCAGATGAATGGCGCTTAATGAGGATTCTAAATCGTATCCAACCGGGCTCATCACAGATGCATTGAACTTACAATGCGGAAGTTTACGAGGTTGGCCTTTACTATCTGGCCTATCAAAGGATCGTGAGAGAATGGTGGCCTGGATCAGGGCGACGAAGTCCCACTCTTCATATGAAAGGTGTGTAGGAACTCTGGTTTTTCCACCCTCTGCTTTAAGAAACAAATTTCTCACTTCCGAGGAGTCATCCCACGGTTTAAATCCAGTCATATTTCCAAACGTGTTGTTCCACATGGTTCGAAACGTTTGACGCAAGGCTTTAGGAAACTCGTTCGTTACAATCAGTGCAAACTTAGAGTAGTTCAGCTGCTGGTCACTGAAGTTTGACCGGGGCTCTTTTCCACGTACTTGTTGAAATGAAGCGTTGGACATCCAATCGTCACACCGTGCCTCATTACCATCTGTGTTTTTTCCAGTTTTTATGATCTCGCTAGAAGAATCTGAAAAAAATAAAATAGAATAAAAAGGCATAAAAAAAATTTGGTATTACTTTTATTTTATTACTCAGCTCTCCAGTACACAATATTCTACTTGTATCCAATTTTACTTCTTCCTGTGTAACTCTTGTTAATTTCTCAGGCTCAACAGACTACTTAATCATTATGCTTCCAATCAACTAAATCAACCTCTAAATGCGTTAGCCAAAACAAAAACTTTTGTGTGAGTCCAAAGCAAGGTCACCAGACAAACTAGGCACATCCACATGGAAGTTAGACAAGACAGTCACAACTCGGGAACTCATCGCGACGGCTTGAACTTAAACAACTTCAAAATTCTAAATTATACTGTAACTACATTCTAGATATAGACGGATGACTAAATCATACTAAACTGACTGACTAACTGACCACATAAATTATCTAAACACTTCATAACATGCTCTCTTTTTCAGTAGTGGTGCAAGTGTAATTAGGCTCAAGAAGGAATGCTTTGCTGCTTATGGTACTATTTTGGAACGACTTCAAAGAAAGGGGTTGGATTTATGTTAAAAATGTTTATCCTAGTCGAGTAATGGAAGACACATCAAGTTAGAGCAACAAAAAAGTACATTTGTGGAACGTCTTCACTTTTGTTTCGAATTTCCTCCAATTTAATAATTTAGCACATGGAGGTCAGCAAAACAGTTATAGATATACGCTTTGTGCCGTTTGCTGCGCAAAAACGAAGTAGCACACGAATAAGTCTCTAAATATCATTATTTCATGTTATTCTTTCCCTTTAGAATCGTCTTGAAGACAATACAGATGGACGAGGGATGAAGAAACTGTAGCAAGAGCGCAAGGCCCCCTCCACCCAACCATTCTATCTGTTCGTAGTTGAGGAATGCTCTTGCCTGGTGTTCCTCATCATTTCGGTGGAAAAACGCATGCCATAATTGGCGTTCAAAACTGATCTTCAGGTAATCTTTTAAGATAGCAGTGAGCCTTTTGTTACAAATTTACATATGTGATGCTAAATATTTCCTTCCCGGCCCACAAAGTATTCATTTCTGGGAGGTAGACATGGGCTTGCCAGGGTATCTGCTAGAGACAAAAATGTAAATCACCACCTAATTGAGCGTTTGTTCATTGAATCCATACAACATACCACCCAGCGAAATTCGATCAGACAAGACAAGGTTTTCGAGAAAGTGGGGAACGCGAAGCCCATAGATCACCTCTTTTTAAATCAAGCTACGGCTATTTCAACTTACTAAGAGACAAAAACACTTTATTCTACGTCACCGTTAAAGTGAGGCCAATCTTCAAAAATTGTCCCTGCCTCCAAAATATTGGCAACAACAGAAGCTGCCATAACGCTGGCAAATTTCTTCCAGCCTTTGGACTCTTTACTGGCACCTTCATAGTGTGAAATCCCTTTCACAGCAATGCTCTCAACTTTTATGTCAGTAATGGCTGTTGCTAAGGCATCTTAAACGAAAAGATCAACGCTGCTTTGTTAATAGAAGTTCAAAGTCGATTTGAATAAATGTGCACGCGCAAATCTTCAAAGACCAACACAATCGCACGAGCCTGTAAATTGAGCACATATTGTGCGTTAGGTCAAAATAGTTGAGTTCAAAGAAAAAAATATATCTATCATAAATATTTTTTCAAAGATTTTCAGCTGCGAAAAAATTTAAAGCAAAGCAAACGGTGGTTACCTTTTTTTGTTCTTAATTACATGTTTTCTCAAACTGAATTCTCTCTCTCTCCTGCATTGTGTTACCGGAAACGGTATTTCTCACAGCCAATCAAAATAAAGACATTTTCTCGTGTATGTTACTAGCATTTTAAATCACTTCGTTAAAAACGAGTCTTCGTAGCAAAACACGTAAATGGTGCGCCCTCTGTTTTTGCATGACAAAGAAGAAAAAACACGTTGCGAACATTACATTTCACTCTTACCTCGCACTTCAATGGCAAACGCATCAGGATGGGATTGAATCAGTTCTTCGCTCATATTTTTGTCCTGGGCGCACAGCAAGACGCCACCACGGTGAATCCTTACCTCTCTATCATTGGGATCTTGCAAAGGTGCCATCCATCCCTCACCAACATATCGTATGAGGGACGAAGAACGGTTGCTTTCAAGAGCTCTCATGCCCCTTGGGCTGTATGTTCCTAGCTTTGATGTTATCAACACATCTCCTATGCGAGCTTTCGCGGCATCGAGACTACCGCAAACACCAACTAAAAATACCACTTTCGGTCTCATTTTGATGATAGCTTTTTGGAAGGATAGGGCATAATCAACAGGCGTTGTGTTCCCATGGGACCTAACCAGTGCCACCCTCAGTTGACCGATTTCTCCAAAATACACATCTCCTACATCCTGATCATGGCTTACAAAAGTATTTTTAAGATAAGCAAAGGAACTTAGAAACTCGAACTCCTCCACTGTTATTAGGAGAATGTCTATGGGAAACTGGACATCACCATAGTTCTTTAGAGACACTTTAACATCACTCATCTTCGGAACAGTGAGGCTCATTTGTGGTGGAACCTCGTTGCAGTCTTCAGCTGTAAAGAGACAAAACCATCCCTTACATTTATCAGGGGAAAAAATTAAAGCTTAGATGTCTTGAAACAATCGTTCCAGCCATACAGAAAGGAATATGCGTAGTTAAAGCCGATGTTGAGCATTGTTTTGCACCGTAGATATGCATTTCAGGAGGAGCATTTGTACATCTTCCAGATATTACTCTACCCACATCTGAATTTTCATTTCTTTTTTCCACTGATGTTGTTGATTAAATCTTTACGGGTTTATTTACAATTTGGTTTACACGAAGTGTTCGTTTGCAAAAAGGCCGAGACAAAAAATAAGTATTCTGAATTTACATGTTGGAGATCTCTACTCTTCAGTATTCGCAATGCTGTGCGACCCATCCCTCGCACACAACAGGCTTCGATTGACAGTGGGCAAATATTTCCATCACTATCTTAACTGAGAAATATTCAAGGAATAAAAGCGGCTCAGATGATTTTTAGACGGATAAGGAATAAATTTTTTTTCGAGGCTTCCCTTGTAACATGTGATGTGCGGAAAATGGAACAAATTTCCACCGCTGTTGAAGAATGTTTTTTTAGTCTATACATACGGAAGGAGATGCCATTAGATGGTTTGTATCCATTTAAATAGAAAGGCACCTTGAAGATCCGGGGAGACGTATTTTCTTTTTACCAATAAAAAAGGAAAAAGAAAGGCAAACACAGGTAGCAGCCTTACTTCTTTTGTCGTGTTCTTGCTGAAAATCCTCAATCTTCTTCTTCAACTTTTGTTTGAAGCCTTCGAGACACATAGCATCGACAAGAATCTCCTGTCTGATACCATCCTCCACTTCGCAAGGTACTGGAGGGGACAAGTCTAACGGTGTCGAAATGATGGCATCAATTTGGGCTGTCGCAGTTCCAAGAGCGATGAAAGCTTCTTTAGCTTGCTGTACGTAGTGGTCAAATGTTTCTTTATCAATTTCGACCCTTAATGGGTGCCAAAACAAATTTCTCAGCAGTCGAAGCTGATGAATGGCGTGTAATGAGGATTTTAAATCATATCCAACCGGGCCCATCACAGATGCATGGAACTTACAATGCGGTACTTTGCGAGGTTGACCTGCACTATCTGGCATAGCAAAGGATCTTGAGAGAATGGTAGCCTGGATCAGGGCGACGAAGTCCCACTCTTCATATGAAAGGTGTGTAGGAACTCTAGTTTTGCCACCCTCTGCTTTAAGAAACAAATTTCTCACTTCCGAGGAGTCATCCCACGGTTTAAATCCAGTCATATTTCCAAACGTGTTGTTCCACATGGTTCGAAACGTTTGACGCAAGGCCTTAGGAAACTCGTTCGTTACAATCAGTGCAAACTTAGAGTAGTTCAGCTGCTGGTTACTGAAGTTTGACCGGGGCTCTTTTCCACGTACTTGTTGAGATGAAGCGTTGGACATCCAATCGTCACACCGTGCCTCATTACCATCTGTATTTTTTCCAGTTTTTATGATCTCGCTAAACGAGTCTGAAAAAATAAAATAGAATAAAAAGGCATAAAAAAAACTTTTTGCATTAATTTCATTTAATTACTCAGGTCTCCGGTACACAATATTCTACTAACATTCAATTTTACTGAAATGAGCAGCAGAGTACTTAATCATTATGCCTCCAATCAACTAAATCAACCTCTAAATGCGTTAGCCAAAACAAAAACTGTTGTGTGAGTCCAAAGCAAGGTCACCAGACAAACTAGGCACATCCACTTGGAAGTTAGACAAGACAGTCACAACTCGGGAACTCATCGCGACAGCTTGAACCTTAACAACTTCGAAATTCGAAATTATACAGTAACTACATTCTAAATATAAACGGATGACTAAATCGTACTAAACTGGCTACATAAAGTATCTAAACACTTCATAACATGCTCTTTCTTTCAGTAGTAGTGCAAGTATCATTAAGCTCAGGAAGGAATCCGTTGCTACTTATGGTACCATTTGGAACGACTTCGAAGAAGGGGTTGAATTTATGTCGAAAATGTTTCCTTAGTACTGGAAGACACGTCAAGTTAGAGTGACAAAAAAATAAATTTGTGGAACGTCTTCACTGGTGTTGCAAATTTCCTCCAATTTAATCATTGAGCACATAGAGGTCAGCAAAACAGCTATCGATATATGCTTTGTGCCGTTTGCTGCGCAAAAACGAAGTAGCACACAAAAAAAGGCTTTTAAATATCATTTTTTCATATTATTCTTTCCCTTTAAAATCTTCTTGAAGATAATTTAGAACGACGAGGGACGAAGAAACTGTAGCAAGAGTTCAAGGCCCCCTCCACACAACCATTTCATCTGCTACTAGTTAAGGAATGCTCTTGCCTCGTTTCCCTCATCATTTCAGCGGAAAAACGCATGCCATAATTGGTGTTCAAAACTGATTTTTAGGTAATCTTTTACAATAGCAAGGAGCCTTTTATTAAAAAGGTTCATGTTTGATGCTACATATTTATTACAACAAAGTGTGAAGATGGTCTTCGGATATTAACTTACTCAGATTTTCTTGTGTTGCCAGAATGGCTGTAACGATTTCCTGCCAATTGATTGCGTTGAACTTCTCATCTGTTCTCTCACTTTCAGAATATCTGCCATTTGACATTTAAAACAACGTGATTTAGAAGAATTCAGTTGCTACATGAGCTCTAGGCACTGGAGCATAACAATATCCTTAGTAGAGAATGCATGATAATATGGAGGGGAAAATTCTCATTTTGGACTGGCCAGTAGAAAGTACTGCAATTCTTAATAAATCTGGAACCCGAGTTCAAATTACAAATGTATGCTCAAAGCGAATGTGAGTTAGCACCAGCCTGATTTGAGTAATGGAGTGATTTAGCAAAGGGACGGGTTCGTCAGTTGAAAACGGCGGGCGCAGCAAAAACACTAGAAAGAAACTGGGTCGAGAACGTCCCCCGTTGTGTTTCAAACGTGACGTACCAGTCGTTGTAACTAGACGTCAAAGTTATATTTTTTCTCGAATATCTTGACCTCGGCTTATTGCTTAGGGTTAGGTTAAGGATAAGGGTCGTCATCACCTTTAAAATTTCGGTTTCACATATCACTTTAAGGACAACGAGGTTATTTCCTTTGAGAGTTTTACAACAAGCGAGAACGGAGGATAATTATAGATAAGGCAAGCAAGATGTTCACATGAATCCTTTTGTACGATTAAACTTCTTAAAATGTATTCCATTCCAGTTAAGTCTCGTTTCTGTTGAGTCATCTATCAAATTTTAGAGCCCATTGAATAACTTTTTCTGCGATTTGTGTCGCTGTTATTTCGTTTCGAGCCACTAGATTTCAGCACCACTTGTTTTTCTTAATAATTTTACAAAGTATAATTTGGAAATCGTCTTCGTTTTATTCCCCTATTTGCCGGATATTTCTCCTTATTCATGACAGTACATCTCTTTTGAGCTCCACCTTCTTAGAGTTGCATTTTGAACGGACTTTTGACGAAACCATGAAGGAACCAAGAAGTCGCGATTAAGTCGTGTCCTGGCTATCCGCGCGCCCTCCCGTTCGGAAATGACGTTCCCATTCTCTTGCTAGATCACTATGATAGTGAGACAAAGTACGCGTCATGCGTGTTATGGAATAGTACCCGTCATATGCGCGCACTGCTGCCTCGCTTTTCGCCGAGTTAGTTGTCGTTTTTCATGAAAACGTATAATCGATGGCTTGTTTATTTCTCAAATTTTGTCATAGCTTCGATTTATTGGTAAAAGAACTTTATGCCTTCCGATTCTGTCTGCAATCATACTCGTAATAAGAACTGAAATCGGTCTCTTGCATCGCAATCGACCGATTTTGTTAATTACTGGTATGATTACAGACCGAATTGGACTCCACTCAGTCCCAGTACAGTACTAATAGCGAAGCATTTTTCTAAGTTAGAATATTCAAACAAAATTCAGTTCAGTTTATGTTGAATCTACATAGGCAAACCAATTAGCCTCTTATGCTAGGCCTCTATGTGCTACACTTTCAACTTGTCTTACCTTTTGGTCACATCTTCCAAGTATTCGGCGATTTCATTGTGGCCACGTGCTCTCGCGACATATTCTGGTAAAAGCGGCCTTCCTTTGTACGAATCAAATACTATTCTTCCGGCGGGTAGGTCAAAGATGAGTCGAATGAACCAAACAGCGTTTACTTTGGCTGCCTCGTAAATGAACCTTATTAAGAGCTGAACTAACAATGAAGATTTTTCCCTACCAGAAGGCTCTACAATCGTTAAGAAAATGAAAATTAAAAAAACTTTTATCCATGATTTTCAAAGAACAGAGAGAAATGAGCGAGATCTTGTTGTGTCCGTGTTTAGACATTTTTTGTTTCATTACTTTAGCTCTGTTATCACCAATCACTCCTTTCTTCCTCCAGTTCAAACTATAGTGAAAAATATTCCTTAAACACTGTTCAACAACAATCTTTTTACCTTAAATAAGGTTTGAAATCTGTTTTTCTAGCTTTCAACCTTTTGCTTTGTTTACTGGATTGATCAGACATAAGAGTTAAAGAGATTAAGAGATAATGAAAAAAAAAAGAAAGAAATACAAATTGAAAGGATAAATTGACAAATACCTACCATCATTCGTATGATTTTCTGCGTCGGAAGTACCTTTTTCAGAATGTACATTCAGGCATGGAATGGCAACCTGGAGGAATTGCAGCGTCGTTTTTGGGCAAATGACTGCCTGCTTCAACGTCTCGTCAATCAAATCTGTGTACCCAACTTTTGTCTCCTCCAAACACTTTTCTTGATTATGCGAGGAGACTGTTTCTTTAAAAACACCTTCTGTAGATGAGTCTGCAACATTTACGGATGAAATTGCTCAAATCATAGCTACCTCTTTTTTAATGACGCACAAGGTCAGTAATCTGTGAGGTGAACTTGGAAACTCACATCGCCCTTTCCGCCACAAAATGTATAGTTTAGAGAGTACAATGATTGAAAAATAACTGAGCTACCTATTCATTTGTGCTGAGGGACGAAGAGACTGTAGCAAGAGAGCAAGGCTCCCTCCACCCAACCACTTCATCTGCTGGTAGTTGAGGAATGTTCTTGCCTAAAGTTCCTCATCATTTTAGTGGAAAAACGCATATCATAATTGACATTAAAAACTGACTTTCAGATAATCTTTCAAAATAGCAGTGAGCCTTTTGTTAAAAAGTTTCATGTCTGATGCTACATATTTATCACTCAAAATGTAAAGATAATGTGCGGATATTAACTTACTCGGATTTTCTTGTGTTGCCTCAATGGCTGTGACGATTTCCTGCCAATTTATGGCGCTGCACCTTTCCTCATCTGTTATCTCACTTCCAGAGTATCTACCATTTGACATTTAAAACACCGTGATTTAGAAGAATTCAGTTGCTACAGGAGCTCTAGGCATTGAAGCACAACAGTATCCTTAGTAGAAAATGCATGATAATGTGAAAGGAAAAATTTTCACTTCCGACTGGCTAATAGAAAGTACTGCAGTTCTCAATAAATTTGGAATACGAGTGCAAATTACAAATGGTACATGCTCAAAGCGAATGTGAGTTAGCGCCAGCCTGGAAATGGGGTGATTTTTCAAGAGGACGGGTACGTTAGTTGACAATGGCGCGCGCAGCAAATACACTAATAAAAAAAAACTGGATCTCTCCGTCGTGTTTCATACGTGACCTACCAGACGTTGTAACTAGACGTCAATGGTATGTTTTTTGTTGAATATCCTATTCTCGGCTCTTTAGAGATCGTCATCACCTTTAAATTTTCGGTTTCACATATCACTTTAAGGTCAACGAAGTTATCTCCTTTGAGAGTCATACAAAAAGCGAAAACAGAGGATAATTATAGATACGACAAGCAAGATGTTCACATGAACCCTTTTGCAGGATTAATTTTTTTAAAATTTATTTTATTTCAGTTAAGTCTAGTTTCAGTTGATTCATTTAGCAAATTTTAGAGCCCATCGAATAATTTTTTCTGTGATTTGTGTCGCTGTTGTTTCGTTTCGAGTCACTAGATTTCAGCACCACTTGTTTTTATTCATAATTTTACAGAGTATAATTTGGAAATTGCCATCGTTTTATTCCCCTATTTGCCGGATATTTCTCCTTATTCATGACAGTACATCTCTTTTGAGCTCCACCTTCTTAGAGTTACAATACATTTTGAACGCACTTTTGGCGCAACTATGAAGGGACCAAGAAGTCGAAATAAAGTCGTGTCCTGACTATCCGCGCGCTCTCCCGTTCTCAAATGACGTTCCCATCCTCTTGCTAAATCACTCTCATAGTAGGATAAAGGAAGCGTCATGCGTGTGTAATCGAATAGTTCCCGTCTTGTGCGCGCACTTCTGCCTCGCTTTTCGTCGAGTTAATCGTATAATCGATGGCTAGTTCATTTCTAAAAAATTTTCATAGCTTTGATTTATTGGTAACAGGACTTTATGCCGTCCAGTTCTGTCTGAAATCATAGTCGTAATAAGAACTGAAATCGGACCTTCGGCGACCGATTTTGTTAATTACTTGTATGATTACAGACCGAATTGGACTCCACTCAGTCCTATCACACTACTAATAGCAAAGCGTTTTTCTAAGTCAGAACATTCAGACTAAATTCGGTTCAGTTGATGGCTTGAAGTTACATAGACAAAACTGTTAGCCTCTTATGCTAGGCCTCTTTGTACTACACTTTCAACTTGTCTTACCTTTTGGTCACGTCTTCCAAGTATTCGGCGATTTCATTGTGGCCGCGTGCTCTCGCGACATATTCTGGTAAAAGCGGTCTTCCTTTGTACGAATCAAATACTATTCTTCCGGCGGGCAGGTCAAAGATAAGTCGAATAAACCAATCAGCGTTTACTTTGGCCGCTGCGTAGATGAACCTTTGTAGGAGCTGAACTGACAATGAAGATTTTTCCAAACCAGAAGGCCCTAAAATCGTTAAGATAATGGAAAACAATTTATCTACGATTTTCAAAGAACAGAGTGAAACAAGCGAGATTTTGTTGTGTCCATGTTTAGGCATTTTTTTTTTTTACATTATTCTGGCTCTGTTATCACCAATCACTGCTTTCTTCCTCTAGTTTATAATATAGTAAAAACTATTCCCAAAATACTGTTCAATAACAATGATCGTCTTACTTTAAATAAGGTTTGAAATCTGTTTTTCTAGCTTTCAACCTTTTGCCTTGTCTACGGGATTGATCGGACATAATAGGTAGAGAGATTAAGAGGAAATGAAAAAAAAAGAAAAAAAGAAGGGAATTAAAATTCAAACTGAGAGGAAAAGATAACAAATACCTACCATCATTCGTATGATTTTCTCCGTCGGAAGTACCTCCTTCAGAATGTACATTCTGGCGTGCAATGATAGCCTTAATGAATTTCAGAGACGCTTTTGGACAACTGATTACTTGTTCCAACACCTCCTCTACCAAATCTATGTAAACAATTGTTGTCTCCCCCAAACACCTTCTTCGATCTTCCGAGTGGACTGTTACTTTAAAGGCACCTGGTTTTAATGACTCTGCAACATTTACGGATTCAAATGCTCAAATCATAGCTGCCTATTTTTTTAATAACATACAAGGTTAGTAATCTATGGGGTGAATTTGGAAAACTTATATCGCCCTTCCGGCCACAACATGTATAGTTTAGAGAGTACAAAGATTGGAAGTAAGTGAAACTCGTTTTAGATGGGAGATTTAAACCGGTTAGAAAAATTTAAATTTACCATCATACAGTAGTAAGAGCAGAAACAATTTTGGTGGTGGGCTCAAACTAGGATAAATGTATGCTTCCATTTTTTTGTATATCAAACCTAGCATATTCTCGACCACTTTACGACTTTAAAAAAAAAAAAAAAAATTAAAAACTTTGGGGTATAGTTTACAATGAGGATTAAGTTCCTCCCTTCTATAACCCTTTTTTAATAATATTATGTTATATGTTATTATTTAAATAAAGTTGTTATATATTATATATAAAAGTAAACCGCTTTATAGATAAGAACAACTGTTGCGTTTCACTTATAAGGTAAAGGAATGTACATGGTATTCCTGAGCGAGGTATTTCAATTTTTGATCTACCTACCCTCCTTGTTGCATCAAACTACAAATTAAATATTATGATAAAGAAGACCTACTTACGTGGAAGAGCTCTTCCTGACAAGGTCTTGTCATCCATCTTCACTAAGCTTACTCCCTTTTCTAGATTTTCAAAATCCGCAACTCCGGATTCCATCTCTTCTGGAAGCTTTCCCGTAAATTCGATTTTAAATGGCGCTTCGTTCTGATACTAAATAAATTAATTTTAAAAAAATGACAATAAACCTATTTGAAGGCAAAAAATAAGTCATAGTCAATTAAATAGTGGCATTGTTATAAATGAAATAACTAGTAATTCCCTAATTTATTCATCTGTTTATCGCAAGACGGAACACAATATGAGCGATCTGTTTCCTCCTTCCTCTGCTCTCTCCTCTTCATTTTAACTTAACTGCTTCTCAGTTGTTCCAATACCTTAGCTAAAACTTGGGTTTGAATTGTAAGTACAACGGTTCAAAAAGCCAACTCTCATGGCTCGCATTGGATCTGCTAGATGATACCAGCAAACTTAAAATAATACCTTTAAAAGAACGGTGTCTGGATTGATGCGTTCCAAATGGAGTTGGTTTTCAGGCAAATCCTCTGTTAATTGTGATATCCACAAGAAGAAAAGATACAAGTCAACAGCAAAGTAAATTGATCAAATGAAGGTATGCCAACTAAAAAGGCTAATTAAGTCTTCCAAAAATAAATTCTTCCGTTGAGAAACATGAAAACCATAAAATCTTGTTCTTTTTCTGATAATGCTGTGACCAAATACTTTGGAGATCCAGACACTGGCGGAACTGAGCATTACAAAAGCAACTGAACCACAATTAAAAAATTTCCGTTGCCGCTCACTCATTCACCTTTTCTCACTTTCTCCTTCGACCCTGAAATATGCCTGATTTTTACGGTCGCATCAGGTTTACTGTCACAAAATTAAGGCAGACTCGATGAGGTTTAATAGCATTTGGTTCAATTCTAGGACATTTCAAGGAAGCCGGTCACCCAATACTAATCATTTCAAGCAACTAAATTAGTAAGATTAGCTAGTTTTGACTTCTGAGTATAAAAACCTGGAAGCACATTCAATTCCTCCTCGCTCGACCCCAAGTGTTTGTAAGTTTTCTTATTAATTTTTGTCTTTATTTCCTTTTCTTTTTCAATTTTTTAAACTTTACTCTTCTAAAGCATACGTTTTTCTCGATTTCAATTAAGTCTTCAAAAAAATATTTATAACTATTCCGGACCTGAGTCATTAAGTGTTCTGAAAATAACTTTGTATTTAATCCAGTCAGCTTAACCAACGGCTCTAAGCATTGGTTGGTAGTCTCCTCCTTTCTTCACCTGCTCGAGCGGCCTGTCTCCATGGTCGCAAAGGACAGGTTGCTTGGACAGGTTCTGGGTACCCTTCTTTCAGTACGCTGGTGACGTCTTCAGTGGAGCTCTCCGGTTCCTTCTTAACATCATCTAGAATTTCAAGGGAAACAAGCGTTGTAGAGGACGCCGTAGATATGAACTCTTTCCCTTATGTCCAATGCGGAAGACTGCTCCCCTTGACGTGAGTCTTTACTTGTGAGCCTTGTGATATGGTGATCACATAGCAACCATGAGGGAAACTTAGCTGATTCCGGTAGAGACGAGTTGCAGTGTCTTCCCTTGCACCTCAAGATTCCTTCATGTCCCTGATTACTCCCTACCAAGCACACTGTTGTTTGAAATTTCGATTCAGCAGCAAAGACTTCTGAGACTCCAATATCCACAACGATTCACTGAACAACACTTCTTCGCTGTTAAGACTTCCAGAACCAACAGGACAAACAGGCTTTGAGGACCGTGCCTTGATGGTGTTCACAAAGCGTATGACATAGGCAGTTATTCTACACAGTTTAGAGAAGTCACTGTAGCCTTCACAGTTTATGACATGTGCTATGCCTACTTCAGGTGTTTTTATCACAAGGAGTGTGGCTGATTCTTTTAGATCTCGTTCTGCCTGCAATTTCATTTCCTTCACGCACTCTGGTGGTGGCTGAATCATTTCAAATCCACGTGGATCCATTCCACCAGAGAGTGCTGCTTGCTAGAGACAAGGGATTCATTCCTCTCGCTGCTGGGTCTGCTGAATTTTCCACGTCTGGAACATGAGCTTATACATCAGTCGGCAAGAGTTGTCTGATTTCTGCTACTCTATGGTTGACGAACTGCTTCCATTCGTTGTCCTTTCTCCTACTTCAGTAAAGGAAATATTATTCGAGTCTGTCCAGCAGCGGACACGATTAACAACGAGGCACTGTTCCAGTGTTTTCTTGATCCGTGCTGTCTACCTTGTCACTATTAACGCAGCTAAGAGCTCCAACTTCGAAATGGTCTGCTTCTTTAGTGGGGCAACACCAGTTTTTGATGCAATCAATTGGACCTGAGTACTGGTTCGAGATTTGAATACCAAGTAGACCACCTCTGCATTGGCTGAAGATGAGGCGCCACCGAAAGCCTCCAGTTCATATACGAGTTCCTTAGTGTCAGGTTCGGAAGTGACACATCTAGGGATCTGAATGACATTCACCTGCCCCAACTCTGAGATCAACTTCATTCATCGAGTTTTCAGTTCCGAGTCAAGTTCTGCATCCCAGTGGTAGTCTGCCTTGCAGATGTCTTGCAGAGGAATCTTCATTTGTACAATAATTGGTGAGATCGAGCTCATAGTATCATAAAAACTTGCTATCACTCTGAGTAAATTCCGTTTTGTGGGCGTTAGACCTTGTGCGCTTTCGACATTTGTCTGAAACTTGAACAAGAACTCATCTATGACATAGTTCCAGTTAGTTCCCAGAACCTTCTTTTCAGTGTTGACATCCCTCCCTTCAAGACCACCGGCCATGATTCTACCGTATGTCTCATACTCTTCATCAAGCTGATTTCCCTCTTCTGTTTGGAAACTTAATTCCCTCTGAGATTCCTTTTTACTTGATCTTCTCCAATAGGGGCTTTGAGTTGGTCAGCCATTTGCGTAGGTTAAATCCCCCTTGAGCCATTCTGTCTCTTGACTTGAGATAAAGTTGGTATGCCTTGTCCACATCTTCAAGGCTTACACTCAGATCATCTACATAAAACGAGCGATGCATCTGATTGACAAATTCAGGGTCTTTCCTTTCATGGCTGATGAATTACTTGAGGAGAGTTCCATTCAAAAGAAAGGGACTGGAAGTAACTCCAAACACAACTCTAGAAAATATTTTTTCCACTATCTTAGGTTCCGCTGAATTCACATCATCCACCCACAGAAAACGCAGAACGTCTCTGTCCTCCTCCTTTAAGACTGTCATGAGGAAGACTTTCTCTATGTCGGCAACTATTGTAATTGGCTGTACTCTGAATCTTAGGAGAATGTCTAGGATGTCAGGAGTTAAGGGTGGTCAGTATGGAGGGAATCGTTTGATCCTGGCCCATTTTCTCTTGCTAGTGCATTATACAAAATGCGAAGCTTGGTTGTTGGCTTGTCTTCTCTCACGAAGCAGTGATGGGGAAGGTAATGTATCTGATGACAAGGCTGAGCTTTCTCGGATAAGTCAACTCTCTCGATGATTCCCATGTCAAGCTGATTCTTTATCACACGATCATACTTCTCGAGTTACTCTGGCTTCTGGCTGGGTCTCTTCAACAAGAACTGTAATCTTCTTTGACTGAGACTGCGATTGTCAGACAGTGGGTCAAGAGCTTCCTTCCATGGAAGACCTACTTCATATCTCTGATTCCTTAAGTGATCGTCTCTTTGAATGATTCTAAAAGAGAGTTTTCTTCCTGCTTAATTCCAATTGATTCCAGTTCCCAGAAACTGCGGAGTTTCTTGTTAAGCTCTATATGATGCACATCCATCTCATCTCTGCGAGCATCAGTCCGAAAGACGTGTGTTGCCACCTCATTGACTGAGTGAGTATCTGAGAGAGGTGCATTCTCGACAGGACAAGATAATGTCCATCCAAATCCTATGTTCATTGCAACAAGCCAATTCTCTCCTCTTCTGACCTTTCCATTTCCAGTGTTCCACTGCTGATCTTCTCCGATGAGAATGTCTACGACGAGATTCTCTTCTGAAGTACGTTCCAAAAAAGTAATGTCCTTCAAATGAGCATGATTTTTTCCTTGCAAATTGAACTGCTTGATAATCCAGCGGTGAACAGATAATTGGTACAACATGGGCCGTAACGGTTACAGTGACGTCATTATCAGCATTCTTCATGCACAAGTTCACATGCTGTTGAGCCTCTACACCCAAAGCCTGCAAGCCTCTGACATGGATTTCTACTTTTTAATATAATTGTCTGATCCCCTTTACATCATTGACAGAACCGACCACTGGCGATTTGAGTAATTTATCCATATGAGAGCTGATGATTAGTTGTTTGTTTCTATACCTTTGCTCCAAGATCTCTCTTGCCGAGTTGTATTTTCTGATGTAAATGGGAGCCTTTTAGTTGTCGCTGCGGCTGGACCTTCTACGAGGGACTTCAAATGGTTAATTTTGTCTATATTGCTAAATTTCGGGTTTGAATGATCAGCACTGTCAAAACAATCGATGAACGCTTGCCACTCCGTCGGTCGACCATTGAATCTTTTCATTTCTAATTTCGGTAGTTTGGCGCGAATTTCGACGTTCCAAGCTGTAGTTGCTCCATTAAAGAGTAGCAGCAGATTGGGGACTTAAGCTTACGTTTCCAGTCGAAGTGCTTAGGGTTGAAGTAATCGGCGAATTAATCTGTAGAGATTTCGGAGTCGAATCGATGAGAACCACGGCCCTCGTGATTTCATCTGTGATTTCTCTTGCTTCAGCAACTTCATGTTCGATGGATTCTTCTTCATCTTCATCATCTACGAGATCCAAAATCTTGCTAGGTTTCTCCATGGAGGTTTCTCCATGGTGTCGAGCTTTTCCCTAAGTATAATCTTCTGTTGCGAGAGTTTATCCTGTAACGACGGCTCGAAATTGGCGATTGAATCTTTAACATCAGCGCAAGTGACTTGCGCGAGGAGTTTCTTTACATGTGCTCCATGACCTCCGCGAAATTACCTTTCTTGAATACTTCAGCTATTGTTCTCCCAAAATCCGGCTCAAAAGACCATGTAATGAATTTATTCCGTTTTTCTATTCACAAAAACTGACTAAAGTGAATCTGACCGAGTTTAAACTAAAATTTCAGATTTTGATCCATGAACGCCATGATAACATATACACCAAAACAACTCCGACCGAGTAAAATCACATCGAGTGATCACGTGATTAACAATCAACCAGTCTATGTCAACTAAGGGGATCCTCTGAATTCCGCACAGTAATCACTATTTTTGAGGATATTTATCAGAGCGCCCCGTATGTACAATATGTGTGTAAACCTTATGCCTGCAGTCAAAAGTCTTAATTCTGGCCCATTTTTTATCGATCAGGAAAATCTTCTTATCTCAGATCTCAGCTGCAAACTGTTAAAATTTTGACCAGTTCTTAGCTATCAGTTGAGCTCCACACAGGAATTTAACGTGCGAAAAGCCCTATAGCGGACTTATCAAAAAGTTAACAGGATTGTATGGAAGGAGTGAATTTTTGGCCACTACAACAACTCGGCAATGTTCTCCGCCATTTTCCGAGTTACAAACGATGTTAACATTCTGATTCTTAGATTCGGAAAATTTTACTCTAACGCACGCCTTCCAAATATGCAAAACATTTCTGTTTACCTTCGTTTTTATGGGCCTTGAATCGTTTTCGTCCTGTCAAAAATACAAAGGAAATAGGCTATACAATACAATTTCGCAGTACGTCAATCAGAAAAAGTTTTGTCCACCTATCAGATCTTGGACGTTAATGATTAAGAGAATGCAGATATAAAACAATAAAAGTCTTAATTCTGGCTCATTTTTTATCGATCAGGAAAATCTTCTTATCTCAGATCTCAGCTGCAGACTGTTAAAATTTTGACCAGTTCTTAGCTATCAGTTGAGCTCCACACAGGAACTTAACATGCGAAAAGCCGTCTAACGGACTTATCAAAAAGTTAACAGGAGTGGTTGGAAGGAGTGAATTTTTGGCCACCACAACGACTCGGCAATGTTCACCGCCATTTTCCGAATTACAAACGATGTTAACATTCTGATTCTTAGATTCGGAAAATTTTACTCTAACGCAGACCTTCCAAATATGCAAAACATTTCTGTTTACCTTCGTTTTTATGGCTTTTGGATCGTTTTCGTCCTGTCAGAATGCAAAGGAAATAGGCTATTGTCAAGTGATCTTGACCTCAACTTGCTAAGTAACCAATGTCTAAACTAGCTAATAGCTAAGGTGCAGACCTCCTTTTTCCATAAGTCCTCAAAAATATAATATCCATTCAAAGTTAAGCGAAAGTTGTACAGGAAACACTTCTGGAGAATTTGAACACTCTGAGGCTTTCGCAATGCGAATACGTGGTACAGCAAACAAATAGTCTTAATTTTTTGACGGAGAACCTCGTCTTTGATTAATTTGTCCTTGCGGCTATAAGTAAAAATGCAAAGCGAAAGAAAACTGTAAAGAGAATTAAGGAAGTTCTCAATTGGCCCATATTTGTGATTACATAAATACAACTTCGCAGTACGTCGATCAGAAAAAGTTTTGTCCATCTATCAGATCTTGGACGTTAATGATTGAGAGCATGCAGATATAAAACAATGACATCATCTTTGATACTTACCTCTTGAAGAGTTGATGGTGTTTTTTGATATTCCACTAGAGGTGGAGCCTTCACATATCTCATCACCACTTTCCTAAAACAAACATTGATAGTCGTTAACCACCCCAATCTTTGGTTTCGTTGCTAAGTTCGATACAACTGATAAATATAACAAAAGCAAAACAAACCAGCAAGTAGTTATGGAAAAGACTGAGGAGCTTGGCCGGTGAATAATGAGTTTTACATTTTTAAACAAATGAAAGCGATGGTTTATGTTGGATTACTTTGCAGTCACTGTCAGGCTCTTTCTATTCTTTCTGTGAGCCATTTCTAGGAGGTAATTATAACCTCCTAGATTTCTGGCCAATTATATCCACCGCAAGCATCACTGGTACTTGAGATAAAGTATAAAACTTTTTGGCCAACACAAATTAATAAGTTGCTATATATTAAAGAAATCACTACCTCATTCATATGGGATGCTTCTTCTGAGAAGTCATTTGCTGCTAAGAAAAAAAGGGACACGTGGTTGATGAATCTGCATTTCCTCTCTGTATCCTAACAGTTTAAAAAATTTCTCTCCAATTACCTGATACAGCTGTCAGAAACAGCAAAAATAATCATATATACATACTGAAGGTTCTCCATTGGAATGGATTTCTATATGTTATAACAAATCTTTCCTGGAGTATGATATATTTAGATTTCTTCCATCCTTAGTTTCCTTTCTTTAAGGAAAAAGGTCAAAAGGTCAAAGAACAGTGTTCTGCGTCCACCAAGGAAAAATGAACTTAACGGGGAGTGGTTCTGGCCATATTGACGGTAACAAACTTACTTTCCTTTAAGAACTTTGCTTCACTAGTATTTTCGTTCCTTTCTAAATATTTACGTTGGTCCATTTTCTAGCCACTTTAATGTAAAGCGAAGATTCCTCAATTATTTTTTTAGGCTTACCTTGAATTTTTTTTTTTTTATTTTCAAAAGCTTCCGTAAGAACTCTATGCAGGTTATCTTTATGTTTTTCAGTCGAGTCCAAACACTTCTCCGCCGAATAAACATGCGTTTCCATATCATCGAATGGCGCCAAAAGGGTCTCCAGGACGAATAAAAGCTGTTTTGTGTGTTTAGGCGAAGGTACATTTGCGTCTTGATTTTGCGAGGAAGTCTTCATGAGGTAAGACAAATCTCCAGTTATGATCAGCTCCCAGCCTAAATCGACAAAGTTAAAATGTTAAAAAAAACAACATAATGTAAAAATGTTTATGAAAAGTATGCATGGAAGGTAGACAAGTTAGTCTGAGGCTGGAAGGGGCTTTTCCTACTCATATTGGTGTCCCCATGGCCTATTGAAGGAGGGGTTGTAAATGGCTCTGTGGCTAAAGATCAAGGGTGAGGAGGGTAGACTTTAGGACCCTTCGGTAAACTAGAGTGTTCTCTAAGGCTGGAAGGGGCTTGCAAGATTGACAGTCAGGTTCGTGCCGACCACTGCCCAGCTGGTGGGTGAACACCTTGTGGTGACTGAGGGGAAGGGGGAGGGAGGAAATGAGAGTCCAAAGCAGCGAGATTTGGAGGGGTTGCAAACGTCTGCCCGCTAAGTTATCGCTCGAACGCAGGTATCGCATCCCCTTTAGGCCGCATAAAATGCAGGGGGCGTAATTTCAATAGATTACGAGCAGTCCCTCCTTTTCGGCGAATTCTGTCAACAAGCAGTCATCCTTATCGACGCTTGTCAACGATTCAAATGGCTAATGACCTGCTGCAATGTTTATTGCAGATCCGACAATTCCTTTACTGAAATCAGATCAGACTGGGATGCTAAAAGCTCTTATCGCTGGCTAAGACGTTCTCCCAATTTTGCCATACGGCTTTGGAAAGAGCGTTATCTACCAGGTGTTTTGTTTTGCAAAAATTTCTAAAGCGTGTGTCCTTGTAATTTAACCACTTAACAGCATCGTGATGGACCGAGTCAGCAATCTCAACGAACTTGGCCTTCCGGCCGTTCAGTTATCAGAAAAGGACAAAGACTCCATGAATGCTATCACACACGAGTATCTCCAACAATTGTCAAGAACCAAATCGTAAATGAATGCAACGAGGCCGAAGATCACCCTAAAAGGTGCAATTACAAGAAAAAGGACCTTTGCCCTCTCGATGGTGAATACTTAACAGATTATGTTATTTCACAGGCAGCCCAAGCTCCAGCTGTGCGATGATCATCTTGAGAAATAAGACTCATGGCGACCGCTCTTAGGGATTAAAAAATACAGTCAAATTCTCAATAAAAATACCTCACCTTACTTCCACAGTGCATTGCTTGTTATCTGATAGCTTACTATGTTGAAAGAACCCATTTTGGGGAGTTATCCATTTCTAGGCTTTTCTCATGTACGTAGTAAACTTAGAAATGGATAACTCGCCAAAATGGTTTCTTTTCAACATAGTAAGCGATCAGATAACAAGCAATGCACTGTGGAAGTAAGGTGAGGTATTTTTATTGAGAATTTGACAGTTTTTTTTCCTAAGAGCGTTTGTAAATATTCCCATACAAACTCTTATAATTTCACCATGGCTCTTATTTTGCAAGATGATCATCTCACAGCTGGAGCCTGGGCTGCCTGTGCTCGCGCAGAAAAAAAAATACAGTCTGACGATCGCTTGTATCCATCATCTCACACATAGAGATCTTTTCTTCTGGTCGCTGAGAATATCTTATGACACTAAAGAAACTTTAAATTAAAACAGATAAAACAGTACCTTTCGTTTTCCATAGGTGAAGTTGATCCAAAGCTTCCTTTTCTTGATCGGCAGGTACAAGAGCCTTGACCAAACCCTCGAGCTTTTCAAAGCACTTGTTCATGAAATTTTCCGTCCAGGGTTTCTCGATAAAATGTGCCCCAGGATTTCTAACTGTTATCCTGAATTCATCGACCAGCGGCTTAATATCTAGTGAAGGATTTGTTGACACAAATACTTGGGTGGGGTATTTGTTATTTCCCAAAAGGTTTAGAGCAGCGCTCAGATCCATGGAATCGCCAAATGCCACATACTTTGCATTGGAACTAGGAAGATATAACTTGGCAAGATCCACCAGGCTCCTGATTGAGTAGTCGTATTGAATTTCCTTTCGTTTCTTTTTGCCTTTTCCTTTCTTTCTTGTTTTGATTTTGTGGTTGTTGTTTATGTTTTGAAATGCCAAGCCTTTAAGGAGAGGATCTGTGTGACATATCGAATATGTCAATGTCTGTAGATCGCATGGTGTTGAAATATTTTGTAAATAGCTATTTAAAAAACTCCTCAGTGTCTCAATTCCTTTAGGCACGAGATCCCTCAACAATGGAGTTAAAATTTTGTTGGTGGCTATCAGAACCACAATCAACCTCTTTTCTTCTTCAGATACTGTCATCGTTAGAGAAAATAGCCGCTGATGCAGTAAATACTCCACTAGATCTGAAACAAGAGTAAGGGCATACATAATCAGTGGATAAATCAATGAGAAAATGCAAAATACCTCCTGTCCTTGATTAACATTAAGAGAAAATAGTGGAATAGAGGAGAGTAGTCCCTTTATTTCCTATCATTGGGGTAGATTAACTTTCTCATTTTTAAAAAAATCTACAACTCTTCTTGAGTTTGTATCTTGATTGAAGCGGCATTATCATTATTATTGTCAATCATTAAATTGATTGGCTTTATTATGCATGCGTTTAGATTGGTTCTTCTTTAAAGAACACTTGCGACACACTCGCACCACCTCGTGTGCCACTTTTTTGTTATTACCACATTTTGACATTATCTGTGACATCTGTGATCTATAACTGATTGGACATTCGTCAACACAGAATCTATTTGTTAAGTGACTGACAGTAAAACAGCCACCTCTCGTGTCTGCAACAAGTCCCCTCTATCCCATTGTGGCCATAGTGGAGATGGTTCAAAAGGGGTATGAAAAGAATTTGGGAGGGGAAAGGGCGACCAGTAAAATAAAAGTTGACCTTGCTATTAAAATGAAACGTTAAATTACAGTAGCTTTAACGTTTCACTGTTTTCCTGTTTTATGTTAGTTCTTTTTTAAATCGGTTTGGGATTACGCTCAAATATGGTCGAAAATGATTTATAACATTATGCAAAGAATTAAATCAATCCTCCACATGGATCCACAGGTAAAAAAGACGTCGCAAGTTACTATGACTTCGTAAATTTACGTGACTGTTTGTGTTATCTATGACTTGACTGCAACATGTCAGTGCTTTGTGACAAGTGCTATATTACAAGATTTACCTTTTTCCTCTCACCATAGCACCGTATTTCCTTGTGATAACATAACATAATTAATTTCGTCTCAGTAGCACTTTCAGGTTTCACATGGCTAACCGATCACATGACCCGATCGGATCACGTGATTTTTTTTTTTTTGCGCCATGAAGGCCGACAGGTTGATGACTTTAACTCGGTTTGTGTAAAAAAATCTCAAACTGTTTTGCTCGTTCAACTTGTCGAAATTTTCCTCAAAACGTTTTAAAGTCTTGCTTTGTTGTCGCATGTCGATCTAACACGTGCTTGGGGCTTCTGAACAGAGCACGAAAGAATGTGAAGAAATCAAAAGTGGTTCTCACTGCAACATCAAAATGATCTCCACACTGAATTTTATATTTGTATCCTCATCTCTTCGTTTGTCAGAATCATTTGAATGTCATATTTTTATCATATTGAAACTTTTTTTCGTCTATACTTTTCTCGTCTCTGCCGTGCTCTGTTTCGTAACGCTTGACCAGCGTTAACGGCTGCCGGAAAGGGTTGACTTGAAAAGATTTTCAGGAGCTTTGACTGAACATGTTCTCGCAGAAGCTCATTAAATTCCATGAAAAGGCCATTTCCGAATTATCTTCGGCCTCGTTTTCAGAACGAGCGCTGTTGCTCATCCTATCATATGATTAAAAGTTTTCATTCACATGCAAACTTAACTCGTTTTCATACGCATGGTTGAGTACAACCATGAGGCAAAAGGTAATTAGGAAGTGGCCTCTTGGAAGCGTGCTGAGTCACTATGCGCAAGAATTTTCTTAACTAAGTACCGTCCAAAAACCCCGTTTGACACTAAAATATCCTAACAAAAAAATCCGGATTTTTATACATATTCTTTACTCAATACAGTCTACATAAAATTCAGTAAGAATATTCATCCCGGCTATTTTATTCTTCTTCTTTGTGTTGGCTATTCCAATTTCCTTTTGTCAAGAAACTAAAGGAAAAATACTCAAAGTCGTCGACACGAAAAAACAAATATATAGTTGAACGCATTAATCAAACAACAAGCCCTCAAATTGGATTCTCGTAATTGTTTTGTTTTGTTTTTTCGACAAAAGACCTAACAGGCGCAGAACGTGACCTAAAGGGCATGGGAAATTTCCCCTCTTTATCCATTGTTTATACAGAGAGGTGGGAGTGAAATTTCCCTAGTTGAGTTGATTTTACTTTGTGAAAAGAAAGACAAAAAAATACCACTTTGCTCCAATGTTGTTGCAAATTGCCAACAGAGAGTAGAAGTTTCAGCGTAACTGTTGTTCTGGTTTATTTAGCGTTGGTATGAAATTCTTCTAACGCTCTGGGTCAGGGAAGCATCGGAAAATTGAAATAGCAACAAACGAATACGATGCAAGTATTTTCAAAGAAAGAAAAGTAAAAACCTTCTGCGATTTGACAAGTTCATGAACTTAACGACAGGCCTTGAAACCTAATTTTCACAATCGCAAGTCGTCCTCGTGATTTGAGGATAATATGAGACCAATTCGACACGATTTTATCGCCATACTATTAGTGCAAATAGTCGACACAAGCAGGAACGAAACTGTAAACGAAAACGAGAAACAGAGGCAGATCACTTCAATCTGAGGACTAGTTTTGCATTCTTTACAAGAACAATTCGTTGCAAACTGTGTACAGAACTACTCCTGAGTTCTTCCATCTCTCAGTTGATACTATTTGATGTTTTTCCCTTTCGGAAACATGAGCAGAATTACATCGAGTTATTTAAAGCAGCGATTTAAAGCCTTGATGACTCAGCTCTTTCTCTTTCACTTTGCTTTAACTTGCTACATAACTAATGATCATATTAACCCTTATAAGATGAAACCTTTAGGTTACTGAAAGTACAAAAAGTAAGCATAAAATGGAACAAGCAAAATGCGGGGTGATTAAATGTCGTAGGCAGACGTATTGAAACCTACCTTGAAAATCTAGCCAAACTGTAGGTGAAATCTAGTTGGCAAACGTCAATTCGTTACATGTTGGTTTCCACGGCCTAATTTTCCAGAACCAAGGGATTACTAAGGCTATCACCACTGTCGTTGACTTTCTGATATTATCGAGTGGTTGCTCCTGTTTCAAATAGTTTCTTGCTTTAATAATAGCGTTGATGAAATTTCACTTTCCGGAATGTGCCTCAACATGCCACATAATTAATAATCATATTACCCTTACAAGAAGAAACCTTTAGCTTACTGAAAGTGCAAAAAATAAGCATAAAATGTGTCAACTATATCTCTTAATTATTCTTTTCTTTAATGTTCTACAGGGTTATTTGTGCTACCAGCATAATGTGTAATCACTCGAGCAGACAGCGAATCTCCGGAATGTGCCTCAACTTGCCACATAATTAATGATCATATTATCCCTAAAAAGGTGAAACCTTTAGCTTACTGGAAGTGCAAAAAATAAGCATAAAATGTGTCAACTATATCTCTTAATTATTCTTTTCTTTAATTTTCAACAAGGTTATTTGTGCTACCAGCATAATGTGTAGTCGCTCGAGCAGACAGCGAGCTTGTTTGTTGGGCCATTCACAAACTACTCAATCCATGTAATTTCTATGTACTGCGCAGGAAAGCTGCTCCTTTTGCTCACAAAAACTTTGCTCTACATACATTTTGAAGGCATGTCCCCTTTCCGAGTGTGAAAAATGGCTGGAAGTAGGGAGATCGAGGGACATTGACCTATTTACATTAAAAGTCATCATTACTAAGTATTTTCAAAGAAAGGAAAGCAAAGACCTTCTGCGAATTGACAAGTCCAAGAACTCAAAGATAGACCTGGAAACTTGAATTTAATGACCCTACATCGGTTGAATGAATCGTATATTCATTTCTTTAATCAACCGGGTAATTTCGTTTTCACCTGCTCGAAGCTTTCTACTGGTTTTACATAGTGGCAACAAACGAACTCTATGCGCGAACGGCATCAAGCGAAATGTCGAGTGGAAACGTTTCTTAATTTGTATCTACATAGAAAGTCAACATCATTCACAATCGCAAGTCGTCCTTGTTGAGGATAATATGAGTCCAATTCCACACGGTTTTATCGCCATACAAATAGTGCAAGTAGTCGTGACAAGCCAGAACGAAACCGTAAATAAAACGAGAAACAGAAGCAGATCACTTCAATCTAAGAACCAGCTTTGCATTCTTTACAACAACAATTCGCTGCAACCTGTTTACAGAACTACTCCTGAGCTACTCCATCTCTCAGTTGATACTTTTTGATGCTTTTCCCTTTCGAAACAAGGAGCAGAATTACCTCGAATTAGTTAAAGCGACGATGCCTTGATGACTCAGCTCTTTTACTTTCCGGAATGTGCCCTAACTTGCCACATAATTAATGATCATATTATCTTCTACAAGATGAAACCTTTAGCTTACTGAAAGTACAAAAAGTAAGCATAAAATGGAATGAGCGAAATGCGGGGTGATTAAATGTCGCAGGCAGACGTTGTATTCAAACCTGCCTTCAAAATCTAGCCAAACTGTAGGTGTAATCTTCTCGTTAAACGCTTAATTGAGACTAACAAAAGAATCGGCCATCATTTCAGCTAGACTTTGCTCCAATATTATTGCATATTGGCAGCAGAGAGTAGACGTTTCAACGTAACTGTTATTTTAGTTTAATTGGCGTTGGTACATTAAAATCCTTAAAACGCTCTGGGTTAGAGCACCGACAGTATCGGATATACCAGATTGACGCTAAGACTTCAATTAAGAAAGCAGTTATTTTTATGTGTCAGCTTAATCTTTTAATTATTCTTTTCTTTAATGTTCTACAAGGTTATTTTTGTTATTAGCATAATGTGTAGTCACTCGGGCAGACAGCGAGCTTGTTTGCTGGGCCATTTACAAACTACTCAATCCATGTAATTTCTAGGTACTGCGCATGAAAGCTGCTCCTTTTGCTTCCAATAACTTTGCTCTACATAGAATCAAGCCAAAACTACGCTACATTTTGAAGGCATGTCCCCTTTTTGAGTGTGAAAAATGGCTGTAAGTAGAGAGATCGAGGGACATTGACCTATTTACATTAAAAGTCATCATTACTGGGTATTATCAAAGAAAGGAAAGCAAAGACCTTCTGCGAATTGACAAGTCCAAGAAATCAAAGATAGGCCTCGAAACCTGAAGTTCATGACACTATATCGGTTGAATGAATCGTATATTCATTTCTGTAATCAACCGTGTAATTTCGTTTTCGCCTGCTTCGCTTTCTACTGGTTTTGCACATAGTGGCAACAAACGAACTCTATGCACGACGGCATCAAGCGAAATGTCGAGCGGAAACGTTTCTTAATTTGTATCTACGTAGAAATTCAACATTATTTACAATCGCAAGTCGTCCTCGTATTTTGAGGATAATATGAGACCAATTCCGCACAGTTCTATCGCCATACAATTATTTCAAGTAGTTGACACAAGCCAGAACGAAACTAATCGAAAACGAGAAACAGAAGCAAATCACTTCAATCTAAGGACCAGCTTTGCATTCTTTACAACAACAATTCGCTGCAAACTGTGTACAGAAATACTCCTGAGCTCTTTCATCTCTCAGTTGATAATTTTTTATGCTTTTCCTTTCCGAAACAATGAGCAGAATTACCTCGAATTAACTAAAGCGAACATGCCTTGACGACCCAGCTCTTTTACTTTCTGGAATGTGCCCTAACTTGCCGCATAATTAATGATCATATTAACCCTTACAAGATGAAACCTCTAGCGTACTGAAAGTGCAAAAAATAAGCATAAAATGGAACGAGCGAAATACGGGGTGATTAAATATCGTAGGCAGACGTTGTATTCAAACCTGCCTTCAAAATCTAGCCAAACTGCGGGTGTAATGTAGTTGGCAAACGTTTAATCGAGACAAACAAAAGAATCACTGATCAGCTCGCGGATAAAGATGGTTCCAATTCGTTACACGTTGATTTCGACGGCCAAATTTACCAGAACCAAGGGAATACTAAGGCTGTCACCACTATCGTGGACTTCCTGATATTATCGAGTAGTTGCTCCTGTTTCAAATAGTTTCTTGCACTAATAATAGCGATGCATTTGTCATGTTCATGATTACGTCATGTTCTGACCACGTGCTCAGTGAAGAAATTACCCATGATTATTTCATTTCCGTTGTAAAGGAAACGTCTTTAAATCTTATTGCCACATCATTGAAGCTGGTCTGAATTGTGGAAATAAAATAACAGCATAATCTTAAGTCTAACAGCACTCAGACCCTCATTTTCAGCGCTGCAGGACGCGCCTTTTCCACCCGCGGGAACATTTGAGACGAGTGAATCGGGAAGAGGTTTGCCGGGGACTTAGCACTAATAATGAGGCATTGCCATACCATAGACCTAGTGTACCGTTGTACTTATATCCCCTTATTCTCTGGCTCGTGTTGTTCAAGGT
Source organism: Pocillopora damicornis (assembly GCF_964200805.1). Classification (NCBI taxonomy): domain Eukaryota; kingdom Metazoa; phylum Cnidaria; class Anthozoa; order Scleractinia; family Pocilloporidae; genus Pocillopora; species Pocillopora damicornis. The sequence goes on from NC_142676.1 coordinate 22,774,812, forward strand.
CTCTCATTTTCCCGCGTGCGAAGAGACCTGGGACCTACTCTTACACTGCGCAATCTTGATAACTCATGATCTGATTTTTTCTACAAGTCTCTGCTAAAATTCTGTGCTGTCAGCGGCTTGATATGTGGGCTCACGCATCTTTCCTTTTTTTCGTACTAAAAGAGCAGGAAAATCGAGACAAGTTGGTATTTACTAAATCTAAGTGTTTATGTATATATATGTATTTCTAAATAAAAAATAATGAAAGAAAACAAGCCTACCAGTAGAAATATTAAAGCTTCCTTGCACCACACACCACACCGCTTTTCTTTCAAGAAAACTGCATCAATACAAAAGACCACAAAACACTAAAAATGCAATTTTTTCTTATCGGCCGCAGAGTCTTGCTTTCGTAACAGCATTAGCGAACCGTAAAAATTGTAAGAAGTTAGGCCTTCAAAATAGGTGTTACACTATTAAACTTTAACACAAGGGCGTTTCCTGTAAAATGTGAAAACCAAAGTTGAATAGAGAAAGATGTTTTTCGGCTCGTCACGAGCGTAGGACAAAGAAAATACTCGGAGTGCCCATGGGGAATCGAGCGTCAGACCTTCGGATTCTGCCCTCCGAAAGTTGAATAGTCATTGACATCCGTATTAATGAGATAAAAAACAAATCCGCATTCCAACTTACTTACCATAGTAATAGGAGAAATGGCCGTGGTGTATAGATGAAAGAAAACTCAATAATAAAGTTGGCAGATTATGACCTTTAGAAAAGGGAAATAACTGGAATTTTTCCCTTCCCTTTCTTACCCTTTCATTTTTCCCTCGTCACGCTTTCCTTCCTTCCGTCCTTATTTTATTTCCATTTTTTGAGGTTATTTCCTCTTTCGCACGAAAAGGGATTCTTGATCAAACTGTAGCTGCGGGCAAAGGAAATTTCCTCAACGAGCTCAGCGGAAATAAAATCCCTAGAATCACTCGCGATGACATTCTCCCAGAAGCGAACCGCGTTTCTATGGCATCAAGTGAAGCAAATGAAACTGCAGGGGGTGGGTGTAAGGAAATCTTAATTCTACACATCTATAAGGTTTTTACATATATCATATTTCTCTGTCCAAAGACAGCTCTCAAAATGACTATTCGTATTTCTCATAACTGCATTATGTTTGTTTCTTGTCTGAAAATGTGAGCCTTTGTGCGTATTCACCAACAAAGATATCTTCCCCCTCCCCTGTCAAATTTACTGCAAAGCGACACGTCAGCTACGTAACAATAGCGAGCAGGCGCAGTTCGGTGGAGATGCTTCTTCAAAGATGGCGGAAAAGTTGGTAGCGCTAACTTTTTTACTACTTTTTGTAAGTTTTCAACCGGTGATTTCCGAAGAAGCTGTAGATCAAGGAGGTAAGTACTGAGGAGACTTTTTAATTGGCAAAAATCTTGTAAAAATATTTTTGCCCCGGAGAAAACTTACTTTTACGAGATCAGACACGCGCACGGAAAAAGACACGAGCACCAGCGAGCAAACCGCAAAAGATTGAAATGAAAACTAAAATGCCTAGTGTTGAGAATTTCATGAATTGTTTAGTATTCTGGTGTGCGAGATCAGAGTTCTGTTTGGGAAAATTGATAATCGCGCGGAAACACTTGTGTTTTGGTTTGAATTGATACATTCCCGGGAAATTTCCGGAAAAATGATCGAGTGTTCGCTGGCGTGGAGGTATTTTCGTTATTATTTATACCTTTCCATTGAAAATTAATTACAGATTTTACTGCGCTTGGAAATGTCATCAGTTTACACACATGGGAAATATTCGCAAACATTTCTCAGTGTTTAAATTAATTTTTTTCTGCGAAACTCGAGTGCTACCCACCTAAAGTGAAGTATTGAATGAAACTCTTTATTTGCAACTTGTGGATTTTTCAGCGATGCTCCTTCGTCGCCAGGCTCATCTGATTAAAACTTTTCCCAAGTTTAAGTCCACCTACCTACCATAGACAGAACTGTGGCCAATGTAGTGAGATGGATTTTAGCGTGGGGAAAAATTTTTGTTTCAGAAGAGCATTACAATGAAGAAGCATTACTGTGCTAGTTTAAATGGAAAATTTTTTTTTCTGGACTCATATCCACAGTTTATGCACATAGCAAGATTGGAATGGTTTAATTTTGGGCAGAGTAATTTTTTGAATTGTCATCATTATGCTGTGTTCTTATCTTGTTTTTTATTGTTGTTGTTGTGTAGTAATTAAAACAGAAGACGATCAAAATTTCAACGATTTGAGTCCGGCCTTTGAGCCGGGCTCCTACGTGGAGAATATTGTAGAGAACTCTCTTTCCACAAGAGGTAAGGCCCTAGAGCTGTGAAATTTTTTTTATTAAATAGTGGCTGTTTGCATGGAGATATATGGAGGCAATCACTGACAAAGAAGCTGTTCCACCTCCTACCATATGAGTGAATTTTTGTTCAGCTGTGCACCATAAAAGTTAATTTTTTTCTTTCAGGTCTCACAGAGAAAAGTATCCGTGCGGCTCAATACCATAAGCACACAGAAGAACCAGTAGCTTATGAAGAGAGCAGAGATATTCCTGATGAGCAGGTGTGTGTTATTCCTTTCATCCAGCTTAACCTTTTTACTCCTAAGAGTGATCAAAGAAAAATTTCTCCTGACAGTATCAATACATTTTCAAGCAAAGGAGTTATAAGAAGGGAACAAATATCAATTAAGGGATATTGTTCGATTTAGCACCAAATTCTCAACCAAAAATTATAAGAAATCTACAACAGACAGTGCAGAGATTTTATGTTTTGATATTGAGAGCAAAGGATCAACTTTGTTTTAGTGATTGATATCTCAGGACTGTGTTCTAGCTACACCTGGTGGCCCCTGGAACTTTTTTCTGCTCTTGGACAACTAGGGAATCATAGTTTTTTCATTAAGAGCATATACTGGGCATGTTGGATTTCACAATTTCAGAGTAATGGGCTCCCTTTTTTTTTTCTTTGAGCACAGCCTTGTATATGTGTAAGAAAAATAGGGCCTTATCTAAAACCCAGTAATTCAGAGCTTGTCTAGGTCACTGTAGCATCAAGCATTAATTAATAATTTTACTCACCCCATGATGCTAGCTTGTAGCAGGTTAACCCACCCTCCCCCCCTCCCCCCTTCCCACCATTTCATATGGTTTCTTATTTATAATACTGGTTAGAGTGATGCACTGTAAGAGTAAATTGTCTTTCTCTTGAAAAAAAAAGCGCAATGACTTGGCCTGTCATGAACTCCAGCCTCTTAAATCAGTGTCTCTCCATTAGTCCAATGTCTCTCCTGCAATCTGTTTGCTGGTAGCATCACATTGTGAGAAGAAGGTTTATCAATTCTGGGAATTATTAGGTCATAGGGTAATAATGGACAGAGGTTATGGATGCTGGTAAGAACACAGACTGATAAGCGGAAGATAGAAGATAAGAAGTACATATATAAAAAAGCCAAACGGCAAGCTTCTGTTTTTTACCACAGGCCCCAACTGAAGCTCCTGAGGAGAGCAAGGGTAGCCCAGGATTTTTTTCACAAATTTATTCAGAACTGACTCATTTTTACAATGATGATGACCATGATGATGGTGATTCTGAGACTCCATCTGATGAAGAGGAGGCCGAGGAGGGCGAATTAGAAGATGGTGAACAAGAAGAAGAAAATGAGAAAACAATCACTAATGGTGATGATGAAACAACATCAGGAGAGAATTCCAAAAATGGTGAATCAGTAGACAATAAAGAAGAACAGAAAGAGGAGGAGCAAATTGATATTGCTAATGATAAAACACCATACAGAGAAGAGAAAGCCATAGATGGCAAATCAGCAGACAGTGGAAAAGAGCAGGAAGGGGAAGAAAAAATAGATAATGCTGATATTGAAGCACCATCAAAGGAAGAGGAGGCCTTAGATGGTGAACCAGGAAAAAGTATAAATGAATCGAAAAATGAAGAAAAAGCATGTAATGCTAATGTTGAAACACTATCTAGGGAGGAGGCCCAAGGTAGTGAATCAGAAAAAAATATAAAAGAAGTAAAAAATGAACAAAAAAATGAGACTGCTGTTGGTGAGGCAGTTGATGAGGAGAATGTTAAGAGTGAGTCTGAATTTAGATCGGAGTCAGACAACTCTGAAGATACCATGGAAAAAACTGTAGAGAAGGAGACTGATTTCGAAGAGAGCAAAGAGAAGATTAAGTCTGAATCTGAACTGGAGATTGACCATACTGAGAATGTCATCTCTAAACCCTCAAGTGAGGAGGCCATGGAAGAGGATATTGATAGCAAGAAGGAGAATCAACAGGATTTATTGAACAAACAGTTTGTGTTTGATGAAGATCTATCTTTGGAATCAGCTGATGTAATGTCTGAAAGTGCAAAACCTGAAATTCCTGTAGAAACAAAAGGACTGGAAACTGATAACACTGAGGAAAGTGGCAAGGAACAAGAACATACACAGCAAGAGCCAGAGGATGGAGGCCCAGCATTTGAGAAGAATGACGAGAAGAGTGAAGGAATGGAAATAAAAAATGGGTGGTTCAAACTTTCCGATGAGGAGTTGGAGCACTTGCGAGTTAAGAGAAAGGAAGTTAATGAAGAAGACAATACTGACTCTAGGAAGGCAGAGGAACTCATTGAGGAGCAGAAGAGAGAGTCATTGTTGGAAAAGGAAAGGAGAATTGCTGAAGAGCAGGAAAAGAGGAAGGAGGATGAGGAAAAGATCATTAAATCTGAGTCACTAAAAGAATCAGCTGATTCTCCAAAAGAAGAGGAAGATCAAATACAAGAGGAGTTTGCCAGGAAAATAAGACTTGAGTCTTTGAAAGAGCAATTCAAGCAGGTAGAAGCAAATGAGAAGAAGGAAGATGAGAGGCAAATAAAGAAGAAAGTAAAAGAATCAGCAGATTCTCCAAAGGAAGAGAAAGATCAAAAACAAGAGGAGTTTGCCAGGAAGATAAGACATGCTTCTTTAAAAGAGCAACACAAGCAGGTGGAAGCCAATGAGAAGAAGGATGACAAGAGGAAAATGAAGGAGAAAGCTGAAGAATCAGCAGATTCTCCAAAGGAAGAGGAGGATCAAAGACAAGAAGAGTTTGCCAGGAAGATAAGACATGCTTCTTTAAAAGAGCAACACAAGCAGGTGGAAGCCAATGAGAAGAAGGATGACAAGAGGCAAATGAAGAAGAAAGTTGAAAAGGAAAGACAAAACTCTATAAAGAGAGAAAATGGAATCAAAGTAAAAGATAACGGTGCAAAGAAGGAGGTTCCTCACTATGAAAGGGTTCAAAGAAAGCAAAAACCACGGAAAGATGAGGCTGAACCTTCTCAGGAAAATGGAAACCAAAGAAAAAAGCACGATGAGGAAGAAGAGCATCGAAAACAAAAGGGTGCATTTGACAAAAATGTAGCTGAAGAAGCTGCTCTGAAGAAAAAACTGGAACAATTAAGTGAGGAAAGGAAAAAGTATGAGAAACTGGCAGCAGAGTATTCTCGCAGCAAGCAGCAAAGACAAGCCCAACAACCACGGGGAAAACCTTTGGCTAGTCAAGCCCCAAAACCTAAGTCCAGAACATCTGCAACTGTATCAAGTGGTCAAGGTTGGTGTAAATATTTACAATGGTTGTAGATATCCATTTTAGTAAACATGACTGCAGCAAAATTTAATCCTTAGGACCCAAAGAGTAATTAGTATTTAATTTCTCCTCGCAGTATCTCACCCAAATCACACGCCAAGGTCATGAGAATAAAGGAAATGATCGCCAACTTATTTAAAATTCTCAAACAAATTTTCCTTGGCAATGTAAAGAGAGTAATATGGGAAAGATGGAAATTGATCCTAGGGTGTAGAAGGTTTCATGACATTTACCCCTTTCCTGATTTTTAAATTTTTAATGCTCAAGATGGGGGGGTGTTGGGCTGAGGAGAGGTAATGTAATGATGTAATGAAATCTAAGGAATTGGTCTCTTTCTGTTTGTATCGGTACCCCAGTAAGACTTCCATGGGCTCTACTTCTCCCAAAAGTTTTGTCCTACAAAATAACTCTGATTTTTTTCCTGCAGAAAAATCAGGAGTGAATACACAGGATAGGAGACCTCAGAGGACTCGGCAAACTCAAAAAATTCAAAGAACTCATGTACCCCCTACAAGAGCTACAATCAGAGATGGGGAAATTGGGGCTTCACTGTCCACTGATGCAGCCTATGTTACCACTAAAAGTGTGACTGCCAGCACTATGGTTGTGTCTGGTACAGAAACAGGTACCACAGGGCGTGGGAAGGATACAGTTGCACCAGGAACATCCACTAGTGCTAATTCTTCCTTGCTTCCTACTGCCTCCACTAGGGAGGCAGTAGAAACCAAGGAAGAATCTACTCCAGTTGAGCCTGTCCAGAGATCAGTGACAGATGATGGAGTGCCTGGTCACACTGATACCAAAGTGGAGTCTCATCCCGCTGTGGAGACAACAGGAACAACTTCCAAAGCAACAAACCATGAGGGTGAGCATTCAAGCTCTGTGCATCTGGTTCAACTTGAAGAACAAATCCCTAAAAACGATGTCCATTGTGCTGATGGTGAGAACATTAAGTTATTATTTCTTGTATTTCACAGCCTGGGTTTAATTAGGGGAAAATATTCGCCTAATGAAAAATTCCCTTTTGATCAAGCATGATTGCTTAAATTAATATCACAGTGAATGATTTTGTTTTTAGGCTTTTGTCATGCAAAACCTGAGGTAATTTCACTGGCCTCTCGTTTCCAACAAGTGGAAAAGAAATCAACTGTTGGTTTGGTGGAACCTCCATTGAAAGACAATGCTTCTCAAGCTAAAGATGCACCCAGTGGATTTGCCAACTTTATGAAAGGTTTCCGCAATTTTCATGAGGTGTCATTGCAGTTCATCCTCCAGTATTGGCCCTCTGTGAAAAATGCAACCAAAAACTTGCTGTCACGTGTGGGCTTAGACCAGGTGAGCACTCAATCAAACACTAAGGTCAGGAGAATACAGGAAGTGATCACCATCGAAAGAAGATGTTGATTGTTAAACAAGTTCTCTTTGGCAGCACCTTGGGAAATGTATGAAGAACAGTATAGAGAATATGCATACTGATGTTAGGATGTAAAAGGTTAAATTCCCTGATTGTGACCTTTTGGAATTTCCAGGCATTTGAGCAGCTTTGTAAGGATCTCGCAGATGTTCACCCTGCTGTCCTGTTGTCAACAGTTGTGTTTGGTACATTGGGTATCCTGTACTTTTTCTGGTCTATCACTGTAAGTACTCTGGCTCTGACTGCATGAAAGCCGCTACGAAATTCAAGGTTTTTTTGCATACATTATTTCTCGAAAACAAAGCGCAAACCAGCGAAAAAAACAACAAAACAGTGTATATCGAGTAAAACTAAGTCCACATGCCAAAATTCAACTACTTCTGAACACTTTCAAAAATGGCCGAAAAATCAAGGGATCGTTCTTGCTCTGAGCCTTTCAGTTGTTATTCTCCTAAGATTGTGCTCTCCCAGCAGAAGAAATCTCTTCAACTACAATCAACCATTTACCCCTAAGAGTAACTGGCATCAGGCCTCTCCTTACAATAGCACTCATGAATCATACATTCACCCTTTAACTCCCATGAGTGACCAAGACAGAATTTCTCCTTACAATATCAATACAACATCATCCAGATAAGCGATGAGAATAAAGAAAAATATCAATTTGGGGACAATTAGTTGATCCAATACTAAATTCTCTGAACTAACATTGTAAGAATGGTATGGTTGAAAGAAAGGAGAATTAAAAATTTGATCTGGGAGTTAAAGGGTTAAGGTGACAAGAATCAAGAAAATGATCAGAAGTGCAAGAAGTTTTTGTTTGCCAAACAACTTTTCCTTCTCCCCAGCACATAAGGAAATATATAGAGAATAGTGTGGAAATTATATGCGTATTGATGTTAGCAAGCAAAAGGGTAAAAAAATCACATGTGTATTCCAGTTTACCTTCTGGCATTGAAAGAATACTTCTTGTGGTGATTGACACATCCATGATTTCCTGTAAATTAACTGAGGTAAAATATTTTTCTTTATTTCCACTGGCAGTTTGGAAGGATGCGAAATGGCGCCCATGGACCTAATCCTCGTGGTAAGTGATTGAAAACTAACTTCTTATAACAATACCACAATATCTATTCAAGGTATCTGTAATGAGAATTCATGGCAAAGTGAGATGTTGAATTAAAATTATTGATGTGGAAGAGAAATCTTGCAGGAAGAGATCATTTTGACCAACAATCCTCATTTCAAAGGATTTATTTTTATCTGTTTTTGTTCACTATATATAATGAATTTTGGATTTTCCCCTGGTGCTGGTTGGTTACATTGACTTGTTATTTCTTGAAACACTCACAGACTCAGTGCAAAGTATTGTAATGAAAATATGTGGGAGGTGTTTCTGCTTAAGAAAATTATTGGTAGTAACAATCCTGATAAGTTTTCAGAATGATTTCACTAATTTAATTTCTTTAGATGTGCTGAAAAGTCATGAAGCGAGAGTACGCTTCTTGGAAGAGGAGGTTGAGTCATTGAAGGCAGAAAGACTTAAGATGGAAATGGACCGAAATAATTACCATAAAGAGGTACTATAATATACAAATAAAATCTTTAAGGGGGCTGCCATTTTATGTGATGTGGATTCGTACAACTCCAAGCTGCAACTGCTTTCATTTGGTTACCATGATGAGAAGAATTAAAATGTCACAAGATGATTCCAAAACAAGATGGTCGATGCTAATTTTTTTTTTTTTTTTTTTTTTACGTTTATTAATGCCTTGTCTCTTTTTAGAAACTCATTGCAGAGGAAGAATCGCGCAACTTGCGTGCAAATACAGAAATCCTTACAAGAGCAGTGGAGAAACTGCAGGTTAGTTATCAGAAAAGAAGTTTTGGACTTGATCTTATTTCCTCTTTAGTCCTTGACAAAGTAGATTGATTGGAGCTTGGTGCACTGGACTGGAAATGTAATCATGGGATAGACTGACTTCCTGTCAAGGGGGAAGCACTGCTAGTCGGCTCACGCAACCAGGACAGGAATAAGTTCAATTTCAATGGGCCTTAGTGTTCATAAGTTTAACTAATCTTGCACCACTCTCTTTATCATAGAAATGAAGCTGTTTATTTTTTGCTGAGAGATATGAACTGACAAATTTTTGCTATGATGTAATGTTTATAAGTTTCTTTTTCATGCTGTTTGTTTGTTTATTGTATGTGTTGATTATTGCAGAAAGAAAGGCAGGAGATGCAGATGCAAATCAAAAGCACGCAGGAAAATTTGAAAGGACTTGAAGTTGTTCTCAAGGAGAAAGATCATGAAATTGCCAACCATGAAAATGCGGTGAGAGCTCAGCTCTGTACAAGTATTTAACCCTTCAGCTCTCAAGATCTGACTGCTGATTCTCCCCTCTAGCTGCTATATATTTCCTTAAAAATTATTTACAAGAATTTGGTGTTTGATCAAGATAACTTCTAGTTGGTAAATATACTACTGGGGTACCTCTTTTACATTATTTAGTTTTTTGTTCAGTTATACAATCAATTAGAATGTTGACATATTATTATTTTTATTTTTACAGATTGCAAACTTGAATTTTAAGATTGGAACACTGGATGATGAAATTGTCAAGGTGATAGATTCAGTGTAAAAGTTCATGGAGAGGCCCTCTTTTAAATGTCATACTGTATTTAACAGTCATCAAGTATTGTAAGGAGTTATGTAAAATGTATTTGTTTGTTTGTTTTTAGTTAAATGATCATTGCGATAGAATGCAGATGGAGAAGGAGGCACACAAAGAACATATTGGAAAACTGAATGAGAAGATCGAACATGCTAACATTGAGAATCAGAAGGTGTGTGGTGGTGATCGTCTTGGTTTATGATCAAATTTCGCTGTTTTTTTTTTTTTTTTTTTCTTTTTTGTTTTGGTTTTTTTTTTTTTTTTGCAACTCTGAAATTATTAGTCATAAAGGGCTAGGAAATTCTTATGTGTTTTTCTGACTATTTCTTTCATCTTATAAAACAGCTCCAAACTATTCTGGCAGAGATGGAGGAAAAGTAAGTTATAGTGGATTGTGTTTGTTATATTCTTTTGATTACCTTCCTCTGCGTGCAAAAGTTTTTTGTGTGATTCAATTGATATAAAAATGATGTTATTGCAGGAAGCAAGTGCTTCAAACAGGGTGTGATGATCAGTCGCTGCGTCTGTCTGACCTCCAACAGCAATACGAATTTAAATGCAATGAGATTGAGGTGTGTACAGTACCTGTCTTGTATCTGATGATTTGATCATTTGGTTTGATCACTCGAGATGTAAACAATGTAAACTAAATGGTCTGCTGGAACTTTTTCTTGGCAGGTGTTGAAGGATTGCTTCAAGCAAATCAAATTACAGGATGGTGAGGAAGAACCAGGTAAGTTTTACCTAAATATGTTGTCATCAAAATGTAATTGAAATTTGGAAATTTTTTTTGATGTTGCATAATAATAATTTAATATGGATTCACTTTTGTGTTTTGGTCAATAATGTTATGTGGGAAGTTGTTTTTTTAGTTGTTAAATAAATCATATATGTCTTTATTTTTTTCTTTTAACAGATGAAGAGGAAATGACTGAAAGGCTACAAAACCTATTGAAAGTTCATGAGGTAAGAAACAGTTGCATTTTCCTTTATTTAACTTATCAGTGCACTACAATACTTGTGATGAAACCAGATGAGTGAACCATAAAACCCAGTAGGAAGAAGTGAAAGATTGTCACCTGTTTCAGGAATATCTGAAGACAAACAAACTAAGATTTTATAAATATCTGCCATGAGGTTCTTAACCCTTCAAACCCCTGAGAGTGACTAGCATCTAATTTCTCCATTCAATATCACCACTGAGTCACACATTAAGGTCAGGAGAATATAAGAAATGATCATCATCTTAAGAAGCTCTTGATTGTCAAACAAATTCTCCTTGTCAGCATCTTAGGAATGAATGGAAATCAGTATAGAGAATATGCATACTGATGTCAGGGTGTGTAGGGTTAAAGGCTCATTCAAACAGAGGGAGAGCTTAGTAAAGGCTAAACCTGGAAGTGATTCGGATTTGTTTCGAGCTGAATTTGAAACTTTGGATTTGGGCTATTGCAACCCATTCTTGTTTTCTCTGATTTGCAGGTGACGGAAAAGAATGACAAATTGCAAGAGAAAGTCGAGGAACTGGAGGCAGAAGCTGAAAAGCTAAGAAGGACGAACAAGATGTTTGAAGGTAAGGAATTCAGGATCGTAGCATATTTTTGAGACAGTGTTTGATGATAACATATCTAATGGTTGCCCGTGGTCCACCTCACTCCAAACAAGTCATGTTAACATTTCAAAACTATTCGTAACGAACATCTTAACGTGTGAACCAGAGCCTGTTGTATGATCATAACCTCACCTTTCTCAAGATTCCACGCTGCCGACTTTAGCACCATACACTACCCGAGGTGGGAAAGAAATTTTAGGTTCGATCTAAACCAATCATTTCTTTTCTTGCAGAGGACAATGTTGAGAAGACAGAACGAGCTGAGCTGGCCGAGAGTAAAGCTACCCAGGCCTTGCTAATACAGCGAGAAAAGGAAATTGAACTGGAGGCACTGCAGAAGTATTTCAAATCAAGTGAAGTGGAATTACATCGGTAAGAGATTGTGCTTCACAGCCGTGGATCTTGCTACCAACTTTAGAGTAATACGAGGTGTAGTTATCGAAGCTACGTAGGATTTTCGAAGGTTTTGTTGCATCTGGATGGTGCGAAAAGTTAACATTTTAATTTCGGACTGTTTCCTTTGTAGGAAAATTACAGCTGAGGAATCAACCCGAATTTCTATCGAGAATCAGCTGCATTCAGAACAAGCCAAGGCTTCCTCTGCTGTGGTAGATGCGGATAAGTACAGGTAAAGTATTAAGTCTTTTTCATGCCTGAATTATTGTCGAGGAACTAAGCGTAATCAGCTCTTTCTGTTACACGCGTGTGAATTTAAGCGCGTGAAGTTCTGATTTTAGATTAGACTTGATTGACTTTTGTTCGCGTATCTTTTGCAGTAAGCGTCAGTCTCAAATGTACTTTTTATATTCGCTCTTAGGCAGCTTTATCTAGACATCAAGAAACAGATTGAAGAGATCGACGAGAGCAAGAAAGAGCAGGTTGGTCTATGAAGTACTGAAGACAAATTTGCAACCATGTTTTGTCTCGTCACGAAAGACAATGTACCTCGAGATGGGGGGGGGGGGAGATGGGTTGGGAGAAAGGAGGGAGGGACGATACCAGGCAATGGCTGCAAAGGACTACGAGAGATTCCTCAGAAACATTCGAATTCTGCCATTCTGATTAAGAAGCCTTTCATTCTTTTAACTCTGTTGTGTTTTCATTCTATTCGTAGTTGTCAAACATCGAGAAGAAAGCTCATCAAAACTGGGTAAGTTTTTTGATGATGTGATTATTTATTCCCTTTTAGAATTGTAGGCTTGGTTTTAGGAAGTGTCTTTTAATATCTCCATTACTTTCTATATTTCAGCTTGATTACAGAGCTGCTGTACGAGAAGTCGACGGACTCAAAGACGAGAATGAAATCCTCAGAAGGAAGTAAGCTGATAAAGTTTTTGTTAATTAAATAACATGCCATCGCATCAACCTCTTTTTTGAGGAGTAAAGTTATTAGGTAATTGCCTTTTAGGTAGAGGTGGTTCAGTTATATTTTTCACCATCCCCTCGCTCTGGTCAGATCTGCTATTTTCTGTTACAAGAGTCCATGCTTGAATTGAGCCAGTTTTCTTCAGTTTGAATATGAATTATTTTTTGTTGTTTTTACTTTTTCATAAGGAAGGCTTGTAAATTAAATGTTTTATTTGACTTCCAGACTGTATGACTTAGAGGTCAGAGGAAGCCGTCCAAATTCTTCAGCGAGCAAAGGTAGGTTAGGAAGCTGTCAAGGATATCGCTATTCTCCTCCTCCCTTCACACACACTCCCTTTCCCCTCCCCCCCCCCCCCACTCGCACACACTGGAATACCAGTCCATCGCACGGCTACCCTCCTCCCCCCTGGTCAGTTGCCAGGTATGCCTGACAGTTGCTGGTAGCCATGACGACTCTGAGCGGTGAGAGGTTTCGTGGAAGTAGAAGTACAACACAGTGACCCAGCTAAAACTCGAACCCAGACCACCAATTCCCAGTGTCTCCCCTCAGCGTGAATTCAGCATGATTAACTGTGAGAATATAGTGTTTCGATCGAGTTTCGAAGTAATCCAGGATCACTTTGCATTACTTTGTGGTATTATTGGTCCAGAAAACTCGCGCCACTTTATCAACCAATCAGTTTCACAACTGAAATCAATTACGATTTGTCACTCGCGTTTTCCTGCGCTTCAAGCAGTTTGTGTTTTTACTTATCGTTTTCTTTGGTCCCTTGGGATATTTTCCTTTCCCCTGATTGGCTGCTGTGATCACTTTGACGTTGGTTTGACGTCACTTAATCGAAATGCACTCTAATCTTCCGAAAGAAGTCGACTTAATTGTGAAATACTCAGTGTTGACATTAAGAGGGCGATAGTCATCAAGTTGTTTTATATTCACGTATGGGACTCTCATCTTAAAATTGGAAGTTGAAAATATAATCGTGTAAGATTGATTCTCATGGTGAAACATATTTTTTTGTTATTTTTCAGTTGATGGTCGAGATTCTCCTGCAACAATGAGGTGAATCCATGTTTTCCTTCTTCTAGTTAATTTGCATTTGTACCTAAAGTAGCAACAAATATTTGATAAGGTCCTATTTACATTAGAACGCTAAAACTATTGTTTCATTTTATTAAGCTTTCCACTTACATCGGTCGTAGCACGATTCCTTGCTAACATAAGATATATATCTTTTCAATCCACAGTCCCATGCCTGGGGTTCCTAGTCATGGTAGCCCAGTTCCATTTGGTGCACCTCCAATGATGGGTAAGTTGGCTTTCTTCGTAACCCACCTTCCCTCCCTTAGAGGAACCATTCACTTATAGATTCTCCCCCGTGCCTTATCGGTAGTTCCCAAACCCTGGTGAGTTATAAGGAATCATTAAAAATAGTAATCACAGAAAAATAAGCCCTCACTCCTCGCATCATTTCTTGTCCTCACCCTACTATCAAATAAAATCTCTGCACTCACTAACCCAGTTCCTTGACCATCTCTCTTCTTCACTGCCCAAAATTCTTAAAGAAATTCGCGTTCCCATGCATCCAACTGATCCTTACTATTCCTGTGTTTTTTAGGACCTCTCCCGCCTCCTTCATCCATGTTTCCGGGCCAACGAAGACCGCATCCCGCAGATTTCCTTGGGATGACACCTCCTCGACAACCCTTCCCCCCTCCAGGCCCTGCAACCAAAGGCCATGCCACGCCTCCTCCCACAACAGTTTCTTCCTCTGCTCAGGTATGATATATGTGGCTGGTTGGTTCTTATACCTTATTCATTAACTTGTTATTCAGTTTCAAATCGAGTACACAACTGTTATAAGAATCCGTCGCAACGCTGTGAATATAAAAACTTCTAGATCAGAGTGAATTAGCTGACGAAAGTCTTGGTTTCTTAAAAGATCGAATGGACGGTTCCTCTGATTGGCATAGTTGCTAGAAGATGAGTTACTGATCTGGAATACGTATCCCTCAATCGTCGCGTGCTATTATGACAAGAGCTAATACAACGCGGTTGAATGACGCTGCAGTCTCAAGAAAAGTGTGAATTCGTCGAAGAAACCTTCATTAGTCCAATCTCAAAATTGAGCTAGAAATCTTTTCCCTCTTATTTAGCTCAAGAAATATTTTTTGGTTATGTTTGCAGTCCTCTCAAAAACCTATCGATAGCGTAGATTCCTTTGGCCATGACAACACGGATGGATCATCTCACCCTCCTCTTCCCCTTGGCCCCATGGCTGGGTTTGGCCCTCCTCCTTCAATCCCTCCGATGATGCGAATGCCAAGATTTCCACCTCCTCCCATGATGCATCCTTCGCCAAATGGACCTCGTAAGTACTTTAAATACAACTTCAACTTTTAGTGATGATGATCCAATGTAAATGTAAATGTAATATTCCTTACTAAAGCAGGCTCCTCTCCCCCCCCCCCCCCCCCCCGTGAGCTTTTGAGAGAAATTCCTTGATAGGTCATCAAAGTCTTGCCATGATCTTGTCAGCGGTCTTGCAATATGACAGTGTCTTTATTTTGTTGTGAATTCATTTCATCATGCGCAAGTCTTTGACTGACAAAACTTTTTTGAATGCAATTGTTTCTTATCCTCTGACCTCAAAAGGCGGCTTGCTAGGGAATATGGCAGATTCTAGCCTATCGTCATTCAGCTCTATTTTTTTTTTAAATTCTGGACAAGGATTGGAGGCCATTACTCCTGATAAAGATCCTTTCCGTGTCTTTTATTGGCTGTTTAGTATTCGCGCGCAATCTACGATAAGCAACGTCATTAATTCCCAGCCTTTGAGGTCAAGCGAGTTCTGTTTATCATAGTTCAATTAACTACAGTCGTTGAGATACCTTTTACACCTCACCAATGTTACGGTGTGTTTTTCTCTCCACAGTGCCTCCTCCAATGTTCTTGCCTCGACCTGGTGGACCTATGCCTCCTCCTCCACAAGGCACCAGGCCTCAAGCAAGCTCTACTCCTAACCGTTCGTGATTTCTGACTACCAAAAATTACTCTTTGAATCAAAATTTTTTCTTTTTTACATTAAGTGTTCACATCTGTGGGAAACTAATATTTCAATGAGCACTATAACCAGTCAACTTCTCTGACAGAATGAAAATTGAAAATTGGCTTCAAGAAAATTTCAAAGAGTTTGACAGATTATTTATAAAGTAAATTTTAATGTTCTCCAGAGATGTCGGATTCTGAACCCGAAATAAAGTACTCTATCGTTTGAATTGTGCTTTTTTCCTGTGATTCTTTGGGAGTGTTATTTGGGCTGTAGCGTTTCAGTGTTGAACAAACAAAGGAGTGCAGTCTGGCCCTTTGACCTGCTTAGAGTGACCAGCGTCCAACTTCTCCACACAATATCACCCTTGAATCAACATTAAGGTCACGAGATAAAAGGAAATGATCACCAACGAAAGAAGCTCTTGATTGGTAAACAAATTCTCCTTATCAGCGCCTTAGCAATATAACAAGAACAGTGTTGAGAATATGCAAACTGATGTTACGGTGTAAAGGATGAAATAGGTATGCAGAAGTAACTTGAACATGCCACGCCTTGAAGTTTTAAGACCAAACTTTAATATGAATGAGGAGTGTGAACGTCTCGTACGCAAACAAAGTCGAGTAACAATAATTAACGATCAGTTTCTCATTATTTGGGCTTCGGCATCCAAAATCGGACCCATATAGTGTCCAAAAATCCATACTAGTGTCTAAATTCCAAAATTGGACACTAGTGTCTAAATTCCAAAATTAAACACTGTTGTCCAAAATCCAAAATCAGACACTAATCATGTCGTGTACAAATATATTTTTTTCTCATTGCGGAGTGTCAGTTATTCAGTTTCATATTTTAACACTAATAACAACGTGTTTGACATCATGAAAACATCGTCTCTGCCCTTTGCAGTGTCTGGCGAATTAAGAATTTCATTATTTCATTGAATTGTTTCGTTGCAAGTTTCGTCCTTTTTTGGAGAAGGATTAAAAAGTTACAAATGTTATAAAAGCATTCTTAAAAATACTTCATTGTGAGTCACTTGCTTCGAAAATTAAGGTCATCCTTACACTGAGCACCATCTCAATGAATTCCCATCTTTTTCCTCGAAGAACTGATGTATTTAATTTTCAACGCTCGGCTTTCAAAAACCCTCGACAAACGCAATTCACACTTTCGAGCCCAGACGCGCAAATACGGATTTTCCTGCATCTTCATCAGAAGTGAGACCCGTGGATCTTTTAACCGGTTTAACAGGTTTAACTGGCTTGGCTGGAACACCTTTGCGTTTGACCGGTTTCAACACACTGTGACTCGTGTAGTCTATATCTTCTGGGTAATCGTCGCTGGAAGGGGGACGAATTCTAGGATTTACTGCTTGAACCGTTGCTGTCGCTGTGGCTGGGGGTGAGGCCAGGCCACCGAGACGACTGAAAACAGACCCCTGAGGTTTTTCCTGAATTAGAGAAAAGATAAAAAGTATTTAATATGCAATGGTTCGAACCAGAGCAACAGTTGACCAAGTAGTCTGATCGTCCAAGTGGAATTCATCCTGAAAAAGACTGCTGTCTGTAGGAGTGACTGACGTTTCCACAACCTTGGCAGAAGTCATTATCAGCGTCAAATGAGGCTTTTTTTTTTCTTTGTGAGAATAATATTGAAGTATTGATCTTGAAAAATGATTGGTCAGTTCTACATTGTTATTAGGAATAAGAAATTTAAGCATGGAAAGAATTGAACACGAAACAGTCAAGCCCGAGAGAAGTGAACGCCATTTCGTAATCTTTTCACGCAGCGTTACTTCAAATGACAAAGAATCGAATTGCCTGTAAAATAATTCTCTGTACAGAAGGGAGAAGGAGTACTCGAGTCTTGTCCTCAAATTTTGGTTTTCAAACTATCAGGTAGTACGATATCTTTGTTTCTTGAGGTCTCTACTCAAGTTAGCGATCAATCGATGAATAAAATTTGATACAATAATCCGAAGCGAGAGAGCCGGTTTGTTGGTAAAAAAGCAAAGTAGCTCTGATACCTTTAACTGAACTGTGATGCTTGTTTTCAGGGGTTTCAGGGCTTTAACCTCAGTCTTCTGCTCCGGTTCCTTGACGGCCACCTCTAAAGGAGGACTTTCTTTACCCAAGCGATCAAATACAGACTGCCTCTTGATCACCTTGGCTTTATTAACTGCAATGGAACGATCGAGGAATTAAATTACATGCTACCGTTGTTCAAAATGCTGCTCACGATAATTCGAAATTAGCTTGCAAACAGGCTCTTATAATTAGTGCTGCAGAACGTGCGTTTCCTTTCCCGCGGGAAGAGGTAAGACATTTCGGAAAGGTCTACCGGAGGTCTGGCAGTGCTAAACTCCTCGCATACCTCTCTCCAGCTCGCGTTCATTGGTAGGAACGCGTCTCCAGAAAGACGTTTGTGATCCCCCCTCCCCCCCCCCGCCGATGGCGTTAATTGCCAATGTTCTTACGCCATCGTTCAGACTACCATTGCGAGGGACAAGGGGGGGGGGGGGGGGGTCAGTAGGTGTCCCAACAAATGTGTCCGAGAGTGTAGTGCGTTAGTTATCCGATGTGTGCACGAGCTGTTTGTAGCTCAATTGGTAATACATTCCGTGGGGTAATCCGGCGGAATAAGTTGGAGTGCGAATTGTACCGGAGACATGTGATATGTTTTCCTGCTTGCACGCTCGTTCAATATCTTTTTTTAGGATTAAAATCATTTAAGTTTACCTGCGGCCGAAGCTGCAGCTTGTTTCTGCTTCGAAATAAGCTTCTTACTCCGCTCAGTGGATCCCTGAGGCAGCTTAACCTTTAATGTGTGTTCACCTTCAACTTTGGGTGGATTTACTGCCGCTGTTTTAGGTTTACTTGTGACATGGACTTTGACTCCGCGACCACCGAACCTGGGCCAACAAAACAAGGTCTCAAATCAGCTTTATTTTAAACCAATTACTTGACTTGAACACCACAAGACATCAAATATGAAATGAGACAGTTGTTCCACTTGTGACGTTATCACTTGTCAACAAACATTTGCCTCCGCCAAGCTCTCAGTGAATGGAGACGAGTGAAAGAACGGGCAGGCGGCAAGAAGCGGTAGAGGATGTCGTTGTAAGGGCGGTAAGATTTTTCAATTAGATTTTATTAGTTTGCCCACCCTCCGTTTCCTCTCGCTTTCATTCAGAGCTTGGTATAGGCTAGTCAAGAATGGGATCTTCTCCAAAAACTTGAAATCCTTTGAGCTCGGAAAACTTAAATTTCAAATTAAAATTTGGAGGAAAAATCCTCACATTCATATCTTGCTACTCATTGTTAAGAATTTTCAATGACAACTATTCCAGGTTTTTCAGATACTTATGCACTACATGCAGGAAAACAAAACTTTGACAGCAAAAAGTTAAGGTCTGAGGAAAAAGTGAACAAACAAAGTACGATATAACTAATTTTTTTCCAACATCACGGTTCTGCGCCATTATGTCGGCAATACAAGTATATCAATTCAAAGTGTTTTTAAACTGTAGTGAGACACAGCATTATGATTGCCCTAAGTTTTTGTTGGTTTTCGGAAATCATGGAAATATGATGCATACCTTTCTGATAAAGTTTTCTGGCCACCAGTTGCCTGAGGTTTTTCCTGTAACATGGCTGCTTCAATTTTGAGATTTTTCTTTGGTGGTGCTGGTGATTGAGACGGTGATGGTTGTGGATCGCGTACAGGACTACTGGTGCCACTTTGTGCCTTCTGATTGTTTATCCAATGATCTACCATTCGACTTGCAGCTACATGTACACAACAACAACAAAATGTGCTGTGGTTCAGTTTTATCTTTAGTTCAAAGTTTAACCTCTTTTGTCTCAAATGTTACCTTGTCAAAAACAAGATAACAATTTTATGCAAGGATAAAATCAAAGGAAGAGATTTCCTAGACTTAAAATGCATATGAATCATCCCTCTAAGCCCTCAGAGTGACCAGCATCAACATGCAATTTCTCCCTACAATATTGCTACTGAATCAAATGTTAAGGTAATGAGAGTAAAGAAATTGATCACCGAGTAAAGAAGCTTATTTGTCCATAAGTTCTCCTTGTCAGTACCAAAGGAAATGTAAGGAAACAGTAAGGAGAATATGCATACCAATATTGAGATGCAAAGGGCTAACCCTTCTTCTTCAATAACTGATCATTTAATACATTCTCCCTACAATTTCAAAACACTGTCAAGCAGACAGGCGGTGAGATATACGAGATTGTTAACATGATTGGGATATTTTATGATACAACTTCAAATTCTCATGACCAGGCAAAAAGGAAAGGTATGGTAACTAGATGGAAGAATTAGAATTCTGATCAAGGGAGTGAAAGTTATACTTGTTCCATTATGAAAAATTTAGCTTAAAATTTTAGGTTTGTTGTTTCCAGTGGTTTAATCATCTTAATCCAAGAATGCACTGATTCCTTTAATTTTCTCCTTTCCATTTTAATGTTTTCCTATCTCACCAAAAGCAGTTTTTGCTGTTTCCTTTGGGCTAAAAGCAGGCTATTCAAATGTCAAAAGTTAGCATCCACTACACTTAATTTATATTCTGTTCCTAGCTGTGTCGTACCTGTTGACTTGCGTTTTACACCAATGGGAGTTTGATTTCCAGGAGGAGGAGACTCAGATGAGTCTATGACAGCCAAATCTTTAGCTGACTTCTCTCGTTCAGTCTGCAAATAAACAAATGACTCAGTGCACATCTTTAATTACATTTGTTTAGAAGCTGAGTTGGGATCAAAAAGAAGGAGAGCAAAATACTTAAAAATTCATAATTCTGTAAAATTTTGGCTGGTAGTTAATGATGAAAACTGTTTATGAAACCAATACAAACAAAAACAACCACAAAGACAGCCGAGGAAATAAATAAAAGGGCAGTTCCCATTACTGTAAAACCCAAACAGATACAAAAAATATATTTAGAATGAATAGGGGACTGAATGGACACTTTATCCATTCAAGCAAACCATTAAAACTTTACTATAACCTTTAACTCTCAAGATCAGATTGTTAATTCTCCCCTCTAGTTGATACACATTTCCATGTATGTTAGTTACAAGAATTTGGTATTAGATCAAGATGACAACTTCTACCTGATAGGTTTGAGTATTCTCATTACCTGTTTGCTGGGTAATGTATGGATATTAGAAGGGGAGGTTGCATGTTAATCACCTCTCACTGAGAGTAAAAAGAGTTAAACCATTAAAAATAAAAATTCATACCTGAGCATGAACTTCTTTACCATGTCTCAGAATAGCAATGATATCACCCATCACTGTGATTCCCATGTCTCTTAAAATTTCCTGGAAAACCAAGAAATTATGTGACTGAGTAAGGATAACATATTAAAGTACTTGCTGTGCAGGGTAATCCTACATGTATATTTAAACAGTAATGACCAAGAGATAAAATTGACCAAAGAAAACTCGGTTATGTTGATTTTAAAACCGTGGGCAATGTTTTTTTTTATTTTTTTTTTTATATATTAAACCAACATATTCTAACCTTTGTCAAATCTGACAGCATATCCTCTTGTATTCTGTGATCATAAAATATCACAGCATAGCTATGGAAAAGAATAATTCTTTATTGTGAAACAGAAAATATCAGCAGAGGTCTATTAACAGATATCACAAGTGTACTGGAATAAAATAGTAATTTTTGTCTGCCATCAGCTTTGGCTGGACTGAGTTTACCAATCATAAGACGCAGTCAAGTCATTAACACTCCCAAGATCGTATTAGTAATTCTCATTACTGTCTGTTATACAAATCTTGTAATGTTAGTTTGGAAGATTTGGTATTAGATCAACTAATAATCCCCTGATTGATATTTTCTTTATTCTCGTCACTTGTCTGCTTGAAATTGTTTTGATATTGTATTGATATTGTAAGGAGAAATTCTGTCCTAATCACACATTGGATAGCAGAGTGAGAAAGTGAGGAAAAAGATGCTCACATTTGCTCTTAAAAAAATCCCTTACAAAAAAGATACACAAAAATATTTTTGAGTTGTAAAATAATTCATAAAATGTAAAAATTTGCCATGGCATATTTTTGAAAGACGTAGGAAATGTCAGTTTGTATTTTGCATTGAATTCAATGACAAAATGATTTGTATTCCGCTTTGGGACAATTTATCACAAAAAATTGCGCATAACCTTGAGATAAAGTAAGGGAAATTCAAAACTAGCTTAGAATCATTTGATTTGAGAGTAATTACACTTTGAGGTTAACATTTGATTGACAGGTCAGTATGAGTGTTTAGATACCATTTTGAGGTTCATTTTCGTTCACACAACCAAAAAAGAGGGCTGACGGCCCTCTGCTTATTTACAAATGTTTTCAACGCAAATTTAACAGTGAACTTTGCCAATGGTTTACAGCTCAACAATATTGTTTACACATCGAGATCGAGACAATAGAAAGCTTATAACATGTCTACCTGACTCACAACTTGATTACAACCGGATTTCAGTCGAGGAGAATAACTACGACGTAATCAAAAGTCACACCAGGAACTTGTCATTTACAAAGAGAGGTTTCAAAAAAATAATCTCCTCATTTCCTGTCCAACAAAACTGCTGGGAAGTACACTTACTTTTGTGCTGGTCCGCTTGGTATGCCGGCATTCGCAAAAAACTTCGTCCATTTTGAGACTACAATGATGATTAAAATACACGTGATGAGCTTAGAACTAGAATTGGTTATAAAAACTACTCTATCTGTTTCTTTGCTAGTCGCAGCGTACCTTGAATACTCATTTCTCGCAGTCGTTTAAAGCGATTGAAGATTCCAAGACTTTGTAGAGAATAAACTATTTTCTGGAAGCTAACTGGGAAATCGCCAGGAATGATGGGAAATAAGTACTCACTATAACGTCATGTACGCTTCATTAAAGTGACTTGGGAAACCACCACTATCCACACTTATCTCAGTGGAAGAAAATTTGTCATGGAAACCTCACATTACTAATATCGCCAGGGAAGTTTCAAAATCCATGTAATCTAAAGCTAGACTCTGCCTGCCTACTTCAACTTTATGTACCGTGCACTACAGACTTGTTCATCGCATTACTGATATCGATATCGATATCGGTTCCACTTATCCATCCACATAGATCTATGTAGATAGATAAGTGGAACCCTATACGATAACGCGATAAACAAGTCTGTTTGTCCTAAAATAGATGGTACGAATTATATCAAAAGGTAATTTTAACGCTTAAGCTGAACCTGTACTTAAGCAATTGAAAATTCTTAATCTATGCAATATATATTGATTTCAAATAGGGAAGATTATATTTTTGTCCGAGATAGGCTGTCTTCTTGATTGAGAGATTATTTGCGTTTTCGAGAAGCATTCATGGCTATTACACCAGACAATTCAACTCCTTTTTCATACCCTCTTGTAGAACAAAATATAGAAATCCAAAATGTTGGTACACTTTTCCTATGTAAGTGTAAATTGCGAACACTATTCTCAAGATCACTCCCTTTTTGTTTTGTTTTTCCTTATTTTTCTTAAGCTGCTTAAGTAAATGTTTGTTTTGGTGGCTACTACTGTTATTGTTGTTTTAGTTGTGTATGTTCTTTCCTTTTTAACTCAAGATATTTTGTACCTAAAGCGTTTTTTGTGTGTGTGCGTGTGTGCGTGTGTGTGTGTGTGTGTGTGTGTGTGTGTGTGTGTGTGTGTGTGTGTGTGTGTGTACCGCTCCTTCACTTAAACCACACACGCCGTCATTTCCATGTAAGCGACTTCATCACGCAATGGGGACGAGTGAGAGAGTGCAGTGCGTGACGAGATTAAACAACGGCTGCGAAGGAGACCACGGTAAGCGTGGCACAAATGCAGTTTATTTCTGCCTAAAACTGTGCAAACAATTACAATAGACCACAAAATACCTGTGTCTGAGCATATTTATACAAATTGCAAGGGTCTTTTTTACTGTCTACCAAACAAATTTTTGTTGGAAACTTTGAAAATTCAACGCTCTTTTTCTTTTACAAAATTGAAAAAAATCAGTCACTCAAAGTATCCCGTTTCAATCCATCCATCCGAAAAAATAACTCTTGCATGCATAACATGGCTATTTTTCTCACATCTCGCGGGGCCAGATAGCTTTTTCAACCCCTGCAGCCACCATTACGCGCGTACAGCCCTCATGCAGGGATTTCCCGTTGGTGCACGGGTCATAAGTTATATATGAAAAAAAAGTTAGGCGTTACCTATGAATGACTAAACTCAGAACTTTTTTCCTGTATCGATTTTCAATAATAGCGTCCACATGGCGCACGGGTCATAAGTTAGATATGACAAAACAAGTTATGCACGTTACATCTGTGTGACTAATAAACTTCAGAAATTTTTTCCTGTATTAATTTTCAATAAAAGCGTGCTCGTGGCGGACGGGTCATAAGTTAGGTATGACAAAACAAGTAATGCGCGTTTACTTTTCTATAACTACAAGTCAAAACTTCAAGTTTCCTGTAGTGAATTTCAATAAAAGCGTGCACGTGATGCACGGGCCATAAGTTAGGTATGACAAAACAATTTATACACGTTACTTTTGTGTGACTACAAGTCAGAACTTTTTTCCTGTATATTGAGTTTCAATAAAAGCGTGCACGTGGCGCACGGGTCATGAGTTACATATGACAAAACAAGTTATGCGTGTCACTTTTTTGTGACTACATGTCAGAACTTTGTGCCTTGAAATTTTCACTTGTGAATTTTATGAGTAACAATACATGTTAATGTTTAGAAAGTTAGAATTCTCAAGAATTGCTTTCCCGCTGTTCATAATTAATGCCTGAATTTACCAAGTCTCCTACTGGTTTGTTGAAGGACGAAAGAGGCCTGGGTGGAGACGATGGCTGAAGGACCACTCATTGTTTTTCGCCCGGGGTTGGCAGGGGGGGAGGGGGGGAGTGGGAGGAGGATTAGGGGGGACAAGATGGTTTCCAAGAGAACGGAGGTAGGGGATCGGCCCAAATTAACAGTCATAAATGAAGAAAAGGGAAAAAAAATTGAAGCAATAGGATAAATTTATGAACTTTTATAACGATATATAGAGAACAATACATGGACGCGCGTAGATATGGAATTTCTCTTCGAGTGTTTAACTCAATAGCTCATGAGTTAGATAACGAGTGAGATGTTGAGTTGAACACGAGAAGAAAAATTCCATATCTACAAGCAACCATGTATTGTTTTGTTTTTTAAATAAACCACTGTAATACGCAACTTTGGGTTTTTCTTTTAGTATATTGGTTTTCTTCACCTTCTAGGTAAGTTTGAACGTCATTGTCTATCAGCGATACAGATTTTTTAGCGTTTTAGCCGCCATGATTTGAGGAAGCTCCGACAAACAACCTGTACTGAGAATTGTGAAGGCTTTGCTGTTCATTCATCAACCTGACCGAGTGGCGCCAAAGGCGAGTGACGTATCAGCAGCTGATTGGCTATATCAACACACTTAAAAAAATACCGTAATTTTCCACCTGTGTTGTTAAGGCTTTCCTCAGGGCCGGAAATCCTTGTTTAACCCTGCAGTTTATGTGATAATGTATTTTTTAACAACGTTGGTTGTTTAGAAACGATGAAATAAAATAATCAGTGATAATGCTTGAGTATCAAACGTAATACTCGAAAAAGTTTAAATTCTATAGTTCAAATGACCATGACGTTCCACGTTTCAAATTTTCTAGAGTCACTGAGGGGTACCCCGTAACGAGAACGTTCTATTAACGCAGCGGCAAACCGTTGTCACAACAACAGAATTAAGCAAAGAATATACATATTTTCACAAGTGTTTCGTTTAGCGTGACTTTTTCGTCCCTTAACGCTTCTTTAATTGGAAGTCTCTTACACGTCTCCCTCTAACGACTCTTGAACAACATTTTTCGATGATTCTTGAATTTTTCCACTTTCTAAAAGGGTAAGATCCCCTAAATTCCTGATTGTAAAATTAAAAAAAACCTTCCCCACCTTCCCCCCCTTCCCCCCCCCCGGCAATAGATTGTGAGCGGTCCTTAAGGGCTGCACCTGACAATAGCCCGGGTATGGTATCCTTAATTGACGAGATCTTTTACATGGTACACGAAATTAAGTTGGAAGGCACATATAGTGGAAAAAACCAAAACAAAAACATAGAAATTAACTTTATGTAGGTAAATATTACAAAAATGTGAAGAGAGGGGTTTCTCTCCCCTCTCTACCCCGTGACGTGATTTTATATTTGACCCCTTAAGCCAAAAAACATCACCCGAGCGATGTGAAAATCATCTGATTGGTTGTCACGATCGTGTGTTGTTTCTTAATTTATTCATTTGACTATCACCAGAACCGTTGGTAGTAGATGTATGAGCGACGCTGAAGAACCTAAGGAAGTATCTTTTTCCAACGTCTGGAGGTTGTACTGAGTTAAAATTGAGGTGAGTTCCTATGTGGAAGTACCTTGTTTAAAAGAAATCTTGCGTGCGAATCTTGGGCGCTAGGCACCTTTGTAAAGCAAGCACCGTCTTCAAGTATGGTTTGTAATCGATTGCACAGGGATCGAATCCCGGGAAAGCTGTGCTTTACCAAAGAAACTCTCACTAATGTTTTTATCAAAAAGGGATTGATAAAATCTTGTTTTATTCCTATAAATATCTCGTAAGCCCTCAGGAAGGAAAAATGGCAAACGCGGCAAAGATTTCAAGCTGCTTGACAGTGTTGTTACACGTGTTGAAAAAGTACGGGCGGAGTGAAATCCATGCTTCTTCGACGAAAATTTTCTAATTTTGAATGAATGAAAGGGGTTCTAGAGCGCCTAAAGCGAGGGATCTACAACGAACGCTTTAATCATAAAAGTTGTTCTTGGATAGGCGTTATCCATGTCATTAGGACTAGTTGTGTACTGAAGTACGAACATTGTTGACGTTTTCCAAGCTGAAAATGGAAATGCTTGGCAAAATGCGATATTTTGACCTGTTTCTTCAATACAGGAGAAACATGGAAAACTTTTAGACATATTTATGTTCATTGGATCTTCTCAGATTTTCTACAAGGTTAAGATATGTTGAATTCTAAAGCCTTATTTAGTACGAAATGTAAACTTGTAGCCGGGCGCTGTCTTGCATAATAATTACGCAAGAAAGAGAGAGAGGACTTTGACTCATTATCACGCCATGTTCGTGTTCCAGTTCGAGGGCGTTATTAAGAAATGCGATCAAACTTTACTCGGTCATAAACTGGCTTTCTTTGAACAGTTCAAGAGATGTTAAGTAACCGTTCCAAATTTTTTGCAAACAAACGAGACAGTCACCCTAAAGTAAATATGCTGGGAAAGGTTAGTGTTATCAGATTGCCTATTCAACCGTTTTTTGTTTCCGATTTCCTTTTCTTAAAAACAGCTAGATTCAATATCCCTGTGTATCTGTTCAGCAATAGATCATTTGACGTCAAAAAGTGATGAGAACAAACACATGGCACTCATGTGCAGCCAAATGTGTCACTGATGTTGTTCCACAATCTTCTGTGATCACCCATGGTAACATGGAATCCATTTGTTTTAATGATAAAAAGCGAGAAAAAGAAATTTAAATTGTGACTTCATTTTGTGTCTCTTCCAAAAGTTCATAAATAAGAACTTATCAGTGATTTAACTTTTTTTTTTTATTTAAAGTGTGATTATTGTGATGACAACCCCAGCTGAGGTGACAAACTTTAATGATAATCATCTTCATGGAAAAGCCATGACATATTGATAAGGACAGCTTTCCTTTTGCCAAATTATTAATTATATCCATTTTGAATTGGCTCTCATAAGTGTAATTACATTCAAACCAGCAGCACTATATCAAGCAGTCGCCCTGTAGTATATGGTCAGTGTTCAAAATTCCTAAATTTTCCCCTCTTTTCAGTTTTGTCAGAACTATATTTGGCTGTTATTGGTGGCAAAGATTCTACAAGGTGCAAAAGAGGGTTTGTAAAAAAGGTTAGGATTTTTTGGAGACTTGGAAACAACATGGTCATATTGTGAAACATACAGGAAATCAACTTCGCAGAATATTCTGTTTTTAATTTTGGATGACTTTGATGCATCAGACAATCCTCCAACCATTGCCCTTTTTTTGATTTTGTAATTTGTCATATTGTGTTCCCCAACAGTAAGAGCATTGATATGTCTTCTGTATGACTGCAGTGATGACTTGTACTAGTGTCGAAATGATAGTTGCTACAACTTTGGAAAACAGTCCTTCTCCCGACAATTCTTGCCAGTATGATTAGACTTAGATATCAAAATGTCCCTCAATGTTTATTTGTTATTTAGTATAAATTTATTAGTCAAATTTACTGATGATGTTATTCTTTCTTCTTTCATGACCAGTGAAGTTGTAAGCAACATGACAACTTTCAAAGTCCAAAGTCCAAATGTCCGTTACACTGCAGACTTCATAGAGAGCATTTACACGTATGAAACAACTCAAGTGGACTGCAGCTCAACAGGTTCTTATGTTGCCAGGCCAGTTGAGACACAGTACACATTCCGTACTGAAAGGCAGGTTCCGAAGGTTGGATGCATGTTGGTTGGTTGGGGAGGTAACAATGGATCTACGATCACAGCAGCAGTGCTGGCAAACAAGTTGGGTTTATCTTGGGATACAAAACAAGGCGTCAAGGTTTGCACATAAATTTTCTGTACTTTGTTGATTCTGTTTGGTTAAGGCACCAAACAGAATAATTCTGTTGTTCCGCAGTGCTTCTTGCCACCAGGAGTAGAGATGGCTGGCAAAAAACCACCAAAATGCAGCAAGAACGAAAAAGTATCACATGAGGCACAGCCAACTATGTCACTGATGTCTTCCATGATCAATTAATGAACAGACCACATCAACATGAAATCTGTTTGTTTTATTTAATAAATAAGCCAAAAACTGTCAATGATGTGTCTGCCCTTGGTTAGATCATTGATAAGAACCAATCAAACTGTGTGCATTATTCAACTTACCACATAATGCATAAATGTACATTTTCCACCACAGAAAGCAAACTATGTTGGTTCTCTGACCCAGTCCTCTACCATATGCCTTGGCACAGGACCTGATGGTGATGTATACATACCACTGAAAGATATTCTTCCCATGGTTCATCCTAATGATATTATATTTGATGGTGAGTGATTTTTGGGTGGTTTATCATATGAAATAGGACAGGCTTCAGAGTTGTGACTTGGTTCAGCCAGGAGGTCATTATATAGAATAGAAAAACCTGACATAAATCTAATTTTGTGACTTTGTTATAGAACAAAAAAAAAATAGCAAAAAGCCAACCAGGAAATTGATATATGCCCTGCAACTGAACAACTTTTCACAGAATTTCCTCTGAAAAATTCCTTCAAACTTCTAGAGATTATCAGATGTTACTTGGAGATTTCAAGTAATGCTACTCCATCACAAAGTTACCCCTAAGCTTTTCATTAAGCTTCCCTGACAATTTGCTGGTGCCATTTAAATATATTCCTGGGTGAAGAGAAGCACTTTAAAAGTAAAGCATTTTGCCCAGGAACACAACACAGTGACCAGGCCAGGTTTGGAACCCAGACTTCTCAACCCAGAGTTCAGCTCACTAGCCACTCATGGCCATTGCATCTGTGTCTACATCAATATGCGGTTGACCTATGATGCTTTTATTTCAATATTAGGATGGGACATCTCATCACTCAATATAGCTGATGCCACTGAAAGAGCAGAGGTTTTAGATTATGGATTACAGAGACAGCTGAGACCCTACCTGGAAAAAATGACACCACGTCGTTCCATTTACTGCCCTGATTTTATAGCAGCAAATCAAGTGGATCGTGCTGACAACATTTTGTCAGGTAGCAAGCAGGAGATGATGGAGCAGATAAGAGAGGACATACGTGATTTTAAGCAGAAGAATAATCTCGACAAGGTTGGATTTAAAACAGAATTCTGATCTGATTAAATACATACAGAGCCACAAGCATTAATAATAAAGAATAGAGTTAAGCATTAACCCTTTAACTCCCAAGATCTGATTGTTAATTCTCTCCTCTAGCTGCTACACATTTCCTTGCAAATTGGTTACAAGAATTTGATGTTCAATCAAGATAATATCTTGTACCTGATAAATTTGAGTAATCTCACTACCAGTTTGCTGGATAATGTATGAATAAACTATGGGGAGAAGTTACATGTTAATCACCTCTGGGAATTAAGCATTAAGAATAAAAAATAAAGTTAGTGATTTTTACCTTTTTATTGAGTTGTGATTTAAACCTCAATTTGACACTTTAGATCTTTCTGTTCCATTTCCTTTTGCTGGAAATAGGAGTTATCTACTAGAGGGGTAAAATTGAATAACATGTTTATCTCCAGGTAGACAAAAATTACTTTCCTCGAGCAAGAGGCTTTAAGTGTCAACAAGATAAATGTGTTACATTAACTTTTTTAGGTTATTGTCTTATGGACGGCAAATACTGAGAGATTCTGTGATGTCAGTGAAGGTCTGAATGACACAGCTGAAAACCTGTTGAAGTCCATAGCAAAGAATGAAGAGGAAGTTTCTCCATCCACCATCTTTGCTGTTGCAAGCATCTTAGAGAAGGTATTGATTGTCTCTGATTTGTGTTACACTTTATGCATGGAAACTAATTTTGTAATGCCTTGTTTGAAGCAGTCTGTTTCTCCAAAGTCATTTCCCTTACATCCTGTGAACAACACCCATAGAAGATAGCTCAAAATTTACTTTCTTTGTTATTCTACATATGCAGACAATACTTCAAACATTGCTGATCTTAGTCCTCAGATTTCTATTTTTGCTCTCTCACTTAAAAATGACTTATGTATCACTGCATCTGTTATACTTGCATCTAGAATACTGACTCTTTAATTTGCCAATAGGGTAAAGCTTGATATGCTGAAATGTTTAATTTTGCAGTGCTCATACATTAATGGTTCGCCTCAGAACACAAATGTTCCAGGAGTTGTGGAACTTGCCAAAAAGCATGGAACCTTTATTGGAGGTGATGACTTCAAATCTGGACAAACGAAAATGAAATCTGTCCTTGTGGATTTTTTAGTCAGTGCTGGTTTGAAGGTATGCAAGTCAATGTGCAGTTGAATGTTAAAATATTTTGATATACATTTCAACCATTTGCTTATATTTAGTGCTTCTCTTGACCATTCTTTTGATGAGCTGTCAGCCTGTAAGTTTTTAATTATTGGTATTAGTGGGACTGGTTCGTAGAGGGTGCATGTTCTTCTACAGATGAGCTGAGATTTGAGTGAGATTTGAGTTTTCTATTATTGGTATTAGTGGGACTGGTCCGTAGAAAGGGCATGTTCTCCCACACATGAGCTGAGATTTAAACAAGATTTTTTCATCCACAGCCTGTTTCTATTGTCAGCTACAACCATCTTGGAAATAATGATGGAAAAAACCTGTCTGCACCTAAACAGTTCAGATCAAAAGAGGTATGTATGGGTGCCGTTCCACATTAACCTTGACTTCAATGCTGATGATGAAAACTAGGAAATTGTTTATTAAATTCTTTATGGAGCATGTAATTTTATCACCAGTTTATTTGAGGCACATACACCTGAACATGTAGTTTGTGGTGAAGATTGGGGGAAAAAAAAAACGTTTAAAAAAAAAAAGTCCTGCATTTTGCTTGCTCTGTCCTTTTATTCTATCCACTAGTTGGGTGACTGGAAATGGCTTCCATTTCTAACAGGTTATTGCTGACTGGGTAGATTTGTTTGTGGTGGGTAGCACTGTGATGATAAATTGTCTTGCTCAAGAATTATACAATACTGAGGCTTATAGTTGGATCATCATTTTAACCCTAACCTCAATTCAAGTTTTTATCGAGTTCTTTCACGAGAAAGAAAACCATCTTAAATTTGCCCCCCTCCCAAAGTGTGGCTTGGTAGCTCAGTTGTTAGCAGCGCTCAGCTGGTATCTGGGAGGCATGGGTTTGAATCCCGCCAAGGTCTGATTTTTTTAAGCTTTTTTTCCTGCAATTGCTTAAATAACAGCTCACCTGTGGGGATAATTTCTGTGCTTGAAAAGAAACTGTTTCTCTCAAGAATTACATACTACAATGACTCGTCTAGGGCTAAAAGTTGGCTCGTTATTATATACGTTATTGTGCTATGTTTTGTTGCTAGATATCCAAGAGCAATGTAGTAGATGATATGGTGGAATCAAACAGCATTCTCTATGAGAAAGGAGAGAAACCTGATCACTGTGTGGTTATCAAGTATGTCCCATATGTGGGAGATAGCAAGCGAGCTCTGGATGAGTACACGTCCGAGATTTTCATGCACGGGCTTAACACCATCGTACTACACAACACTTGTGAGGTATTAAAGTTACGTGGCAAAATTGGCCAATAAATTTAGTCAAGGTTGTCGAAACTATAACGTAAGTGTTAAAAACTTGCGATCGTTTATTCGATTGGCCGTGTTTGACTGACAGTTAAAGTGGACGGTGGGAGAGAGGGCGTTGAAAGACCCCTCTTCCATTTCTTCCTTTGATCATTGCTCATCCCCTTGGTACAAATTTCTTTCTCTCCCCAGCTTTCCACTATTGTAAAAATCAAAGATGGCAGCTATAGTTTTCACCGTGAAAATACTGAGCACTCGCCCTCCAAAATGAAGGCAGGCTAATGAAGTTACTGTGTGAAAAGAATTATGTCCTACTTGAAGTGGTATTGGCAACTATTATTTTAGAAATTGTTCCCAATACAGCAAGGCACAATCAGGGTGTTAATTAAATGGCGAAACGACGTTTATTAAAACTGTTCGCTTCAGATGATCTTGTTTTCAAACTCTCCTTTGTTTCTTTCACAGGACTCTCTACTTGCGGCACCGATCATTTTGGACCTGGTTATCCTGTGCGAGGTCTGTGAGCGAATCAAGTTTAAAGTGGGAGACGACCCAGAATTCCAGTCGTTCAACCCAGTCTTATCCCTTCTCAGTTACCTCCTAAAGGCTCCACTAGTTCCCAGTGGCACTCCTGTCGTCAACGCCCTGTTTAAGCAAAGAAGCTGCATCGAAAACATTTTCAGGTGAGCTGGTTTTGCACCAGTTTTTCACGCGTTTAACAAATGAC
The DNA here is from genome assembly GCF_964200805.1 of Pocillopora damicornis. NCBI lineage: Eukaryota > Metazoa > Cnidaria > Anthozoa > Scleractinia > Pocilloporidae > Pocillopora > Pocillopora damicornis. The sequence continues at coordinate 22,807,742 of NC_142676.1, forward strand.
ACTTGATATTCACGAGGATCACGTGTTCTCAAGAGAGATCGCTTGTCCTGGGGCCTCACGTGCCACACGTGATTTTCCATATGTCGTGCGAGGATCACGTGTCAAACTGGCTCTGGAAACCTTGAGTAACCTTTCGTGCAGAACATCAAAGTGCGATCCTATTTTGTGATATTCCATCAGTCACAGTCAAAAGATAAAATATAATTTTTTTTCCTTTTTGTGTTTCTCTTTAGTAAAATGAAGAACATGTCGATATCTGCTTGTTTTCATAACATTGTTTTATGTCTCGCACAGTCCAGGCCTACAATCTTGGCTTTTACCGGCGGAATTTTCAGTGTGGTCACTACTTTTCCTGTTCGTCATTTATAAAATTGCCCAAAATTTCACAGAATAATCCCTTAAAATCACTGCTGGAAAGCCGTCGATATTGTAGCAGAATTTGACAGAAGGTCATAAAATTTGTTTCAGGGCGTGCGTCGGTTTGAAACCCCAAAATCACATGACACTGGAACACAAACTTTCAAGAGAAGTTGACCAGCCGATGCAGCAAAATGGAGTCGCAGACAATCATCTGGATAAACGGAAACTTTCAAGGGAAGTTCACCAACCGCTAAGGCAAAATGGAGTCGCTGATAATCATCTGGAAAACGGAATGAATAAGAATGGTTATGTCAATGGGGAAACAAAGGACTTGAAACGCATGAATGGAGATCTAACGCAAGTGGGAGAAATCAAAATCAAAAGGTCACGTGCTCGCTGATCCGAATTGATGAGTAAAGTTTTTCAAAAATGAAGTTCTTTACTTAAGGATTTCTTATCCATTTGATTTGTTATAGTTATGACTTTCACATTTGTTCTTTAAAACTTTAAACTGCAAAGTTAAAGTTTTGTTTTAAAAAAAAAACCAAAAACTACCTTTGTGCCCCAGGGAAGTTATTTTTGTGTTAAAAAATATTTTAGTATATAATTGCTTGGTTAAGTTATTTTTGACATTTCTTTAATGGCTCTGGGGTTGAAAGCCCTTTGTGTGATTGTCTAAAGAACAAATTATTTGAATTGGAGGACATGCTATTATCTTACACCAGTTTGGTGTCTGGAATGGGGTTACTTTAGAGACGGTATTGCTGTCTCGTCATGCAATTGAAACAGCGTGAGTGCTAACTTAAAAGAACGTTCTATGGCAGGTAAATAATTTATGTTGGGAAAATGTTTTTAAAAGATGAAAAACTCAGCACAATTAATTATTGGAAAAATATATTCTATTTGTCAAATAATATTTTATACGACCTGTTATTCAATACGAGTCAGGATTGTGTGATGGTCAAACTAAAAGATTATGTTATAAGTATACTTGTCTCAAACTGATTTGTTCCTGCTGTTTCCGTGTAATTTTTTCAAGCGATTGATTTCCTTCTTAACCTTTTAACTCGGAAGATCTGATTTTAGATTCTCCCTTTTAGCTGGTGTTAGTCTAGAGAACAACTTCTACCTGATAAGTTCGAGTATTCTCATTACCTGTTTGCTGGATAATGTATGGACAGTTTAGGGAGAAGTTAAATGTTATTAACTTCTTAGTAAGCCGTATGTCATTAGGACAGGTCACCGCATGAGCAACAAATAAGATTCTTCCTCTCGTCCATTAAGAATAGTTCTTAGGAAGCTATATTTTTTTTCAATTCGTGCCTTCGTATAATTGAATGGTTTGTACATGATAAGTCAAATGGTAAACACGCGGGGTTGCACTCGCAAGTTACCGAGCTTATTACGTAGGTACCTCTAAACTAAAGCAGTACGCTCTACAGCTGTTTATGCTTTGCGGACCTATTACTTGTTCCCGCTACGCAATTAATATTTGAGAAGGTAATGTAAGAATTATTCGCGCTTTACTAATGCCGATGTTGCGCTTGGTTCTCTTTTAGGTGTTGATCTTATCAACCTTTAAACATTAGTTTTGTATGTAAGATTTGGGTATTTGGCTAATGGCCTTGCAAAAATAACTAATTTCGTCGTGTTCTTAACCAAACTTCTGGACATTGGAGATAGGTTGTAATTTGTCTATTGATAGAAAACCCAAATTAATTCAGTCTTGCTGTTGGAAGTAAAAGCAACCGTTAGAAATTGTGAATTTTTGCTTACGTTCATTGTAATGAATGGTTTGATCAGTCGATGCTTCAACAAAATCTGTTGAACGTGCACTTTATAGGGAATGATAAGAAAATTTGTAACTGAAGTTGTTATTTCTGTCAGAAATTGTGGATTTTTCTTACGTTCATTGTAGTGAATGGTTTGATCAGTCAATGCTTAAACGAAATCTGTTTAACTTGCACCTTATAGGGAATCATTAAAAAATTTGAAACTGAAGTTGTTATTTCTGTTAATTTACTGGGTTTTTTTTCAGTTTCTATTATTCCTGTTCTATATTCCAAACAAGGAAGATGAAAGATTGAGCTATTTATTACGATTCTTACAAGTTACGTCAATCTTTAAGCACAGGGCACCCAAGGCATATGACTACCAACACGAGTCGCGTAATACAGTAACCGCGTGACATAATAGCGTTACACTATTCGTCAAAATCTGACCCCGCACGGTCAATCTGATTAGAGAAAAAGTTGTTTGTTTAGCTTTGACACTAACCAGTTGTAATAAGCGCTTCACCTGCCAACATCAGTATGCAAGGTCACCATACTGTGAACAAGGGGAATTTGTTTAACAATGAAGAGCTTCTTTAGCTGGGTGATTTCCTTTAAGCACCTGGCCTTAATATGTGATTCAGGGCCGGGTTGTTCAAAGTTAGTGTGAAATCTGATATCAGATCTGAAGGCTTAAACAAAAAATTCAGTACAATTCTTTTTGTGAAGAATTTGAATTATTGGGTGTTCTAAGGAGAATAGAGGAAACTATCCCGAAAAGGCTTTAACACGAAGGAACAAAGAAACCTGGATTAAACCAGCGCCAACCGGCCTTCGAACAGCTGGGCCCATGGGTGATATTGTAAAGAAAAATTTGATGCTAGTTACTAAGGGGTCAAACCAAACGGTTAGGTCAATAGACTTATTTAGCTTGTTTTGTTTATTTACCTATTTATACTCTAAGGAACTATTTCTATCAAATTTTTAGATTATTCACTCGCATATGTACGCAAAATTTACGAAAGATAAAACTGGGTCTTCCTTTAAGACCTGAAATGGGTCAGCAAGAAATATGTTCATGGCGCAATACAAGCTGACCAACCAGTTTTCTAAAGAACAAACAATAATCCCAAAAATTCACCTTGTGTGACTGGCCTTATAGTGACGTTGCATCCTGATCTGACCTCAGTCACGCAGTTTGACCACAGCAGAAACAAATTTTCAAATTTACATAAATCTGTATTGTTTCATATTCAGTATTTTAATATTGAGTATTGAATCGTCGTTTTTGGAGGGTTTGCGCCATGGCCTCCGGTAAATCTTACTTCAGTGCCACCGTACCCAGGATTGTTGTGCAAAGTTTGTTTAAAAAGTATGACACAGATGGGAATGGTCACCTAAGTAAAAAAGAAGTCCTAATCCTTCTGAAGGATGACCTGGGAATGGATAACAAACAAGCTGAAGCCTGCTACATGCTTGTTGACAAAGATGGCGGGGGGAGCGTCTCCTTCGAGGAGTTTTTCTCTTGGCTTCGAAACGAAAAGGGCTTAGAATGCGTCAATGACAATTCTAGGTACTACTATATAAGGAAAGCTATCGACGAATTCAAGAAATATGACAGAGACGGCAATGGCACCATTGATAAAGACGAGCTGAAGCTCTTACTGAAAGCTGTTGACTACCGCCACGACTTCAACGAGGCACTCCGACACTTGGATACAAGCGGTGATGGGAAAATTTCATTCCCTGAATTTTTAGCCTGGCTGAACTGGTTACCAAACTGAAGTTCTCTACACCAATGTTATTTCCATTGTTAGCTGTAGGTTGCATACTGAAAGCAACTTAAGTGTTTACAATTATGTTTACGATAATTCATAGAGTTTGAGTTACACTCGCTGTGCGCCTATTGATCAAGAATAGTTTTATGTGATTGTAAAAATTTTTGTATAAATAAAACTATCAAATTTAGACTACCCGTCAGCAGTGTTCTAGTAACAGCTCGTGCAAAGCTGTTTTCCTCGTTTTTACTGACTGAGAACCGAGAGAAATTACACTCAACTCGCAGCATATTTAACACTTGAATTAAAGGGGGTAATTTGATTACCTGAGTTGTTAAGGTAAATTGGCCACCGTAAAAAGTTATGAATAAAGCTTTGAAACTCTTCACGGTGGCTAACTTACGCAGTATTTGTACAAGCTCGTCTCCTCCCACACCCCTTTAAAAATCTTGGAGTAACTTCAGAATACCCCGCAACTCATTTACATGTCATTGAATAAGAATAGCGTCTATTGTGTTATTCCTCGATCTTCAAAGCCTCCCGACACATGTAAGTGAGGCGGAAATGAGTTGCGGGGTATTCTGAAGTTTAGCCAAAATCTTCGTATAAACTATTTCGGAATTATCAAAAGCAAATCAAAAACAGAGATGCGTAACTGGCCAAAAGAGGATAGATTTAAGAACGCTCTTTCTGCTCAGCGGTATGGAGTACTTTATCCCGACCAGTACCCCCAGAGTAAAGGTAAACTCATTAGCTTACAGTAAAAGATAGATTATCAGTCCAGGATTTAAATAATGTGTACACCCCTCAAGATTCCTTGAGCGTAAATTAGTTACTTCCTTTTATTTTCTCATGCAATATCAAGATTTTGATTCGTCAAGAGTGCTGACAGTGAATTAATTCCTTACCCCTCCCCAATCAATGGATTAAATGACCGCTTCATAATTCCACGCTTGGTTCAAATTCTCAGACAGCCTTCACGCATTTTCAAAGTACACAGCGGCCATCAGTTTGTTTTCGATGGAACATTATATTCCAAAGTTTCTTCTTTGAATTCTCAAAGATACGAAGACAAGATGGGTAAATTTATTAGCCAGAACATGGCACAAATCCGATCGAAGTTTGTACTGACACGTCACCCTGGTGTGTTCGAAAATTACGCTATCGTGATTTATGGATAACTTTTCTTCGAAGCTCGAAGCGGTGGAATCTACCGTTGGAATCGTATTGGATAACTAATTCACCATGGCTTTGACACTGATTCTGAGGAGAACTTTCAGATGTCGATCATTCAAAAGAACAGTGGTATTTGCGGTTGTCATCTTGGTTCAAGTGTGGTTGGCAATTCCGGTTCTTTTCGGACAGCGCGGGGACATGTGGCCGCAAAAATTCGATATTGTTTTTCCTCAGAATTTCCAAGCCCCTTTTGTCCCTCTGGTTATTTTTAGCTCCTACAGACCAAAGTATTTGGAAAGGACATTGGAGTCAATATCCTCGTCTGGGAGTATAGTTCCCTCTACTCCTTGTTTGTTCATTCTCCACCACACTAAGGCCTCATCAATGGAGGAAATAAATGAGACGTACAAGGTCCTTGGTAAAATCACATTTTGTAGAAAACTTGTGTGGACGTTTGGAAATGAGGAAGAAGAACGTAGCCCAGAAGTCTTAAAGACTCATTGGTGGAATACTATGATAAAAGTATTTGATGAACATGGTAAGGTGATAACTTATCCATGTTGATAATTAATGCAAGTTTACAGTGTTGTATTTTCCTAATTTAATGCTGGTAGGTGGGTAAGGTGATGTCTGAAATCGAGCCAAGTGGCCCATCCAGCCGGTGCTTATCCTGTTTTCCCTAACAAAATGCAACAAGAAGGATTACTAATCCCTCCTGAATGGGATACCAGTATATCACAAGGTTACCCTCAGCTTTTTGTCTGGCTTCTCTGAAAATTTTCTGTTACTCAGAAGGATGTTTGTGTTTGTGTTCTTGGGCAAGACACTTTATTCTCATGGTGTGTCTCTCCACCCAAGAGTAAAAATGGGTACCAGCCAGCTCTCAGAGGAATCTGAAGAAATGCTGGGGTTGACTTATAATGACCCAGCAGACTGAGCCAACTCTAAAAACCTCATGTGATTAACCCTAGTTAGGAAGCAATATTAATGCAATCTTTCAGGGGGGTCTAAAGATCATTTCCATCACTTGCAACTGATATAAAATTTGCTCTATTGCTCAATGTCAGCCCAAAGTAACTTCTTGTTTGGTAATTTGGAAAATATTTCTTCCATTTTTACCACATATTACTTGATAGTATGTGAAGCCTTGCCCTTCATCAATATAATATTCATGATTGGTTAGCCCAGGGTTCTAAAGTAGTAGTTTATACCATAGTCTAAAAATTAAATGACATGTATGTCCAAAATTGTAATGGTTTTCTTTTTACTTCAGATGCATTCCAGTTAAAGCACAATGAAACTTTCAGTGGAGATGTACTTTTCGTTGAGGATGACTTAGTTCTTGCACCAGATTTTATGGAAGTGATGTGGTACTCCCTCCTTGTCAAAAACTCTGTCCCCAACATCCACTTTAGCACACTGCAAGGTGTAGGAGAAGAGAATTTAGTAGATCATCAACCAGATGCCTTTGTTGTTAGCGAGGTGCCACTTGTTCAAAGCATTGGTTATGCATTTAACACATCAATGTGGGAGTATATCAAGACATTTCAGGAGGATGCTTTAGGACATGCCGAAAAAGACTGGCCCCTTTATCTAGGTTTAATGCTTCTGTACAATAGGAATTCAACAATTTTCAGGATTGTTTCACCAACCATAAGTCGTATCTGGCATGTAGGTGATAATGATCTTGGTTCCAGTGCTGATCCTGGTGCAAGCAGTAAATATAAACCTGATCAACTTCCTCCATGGAAACGTGCTCGAGAGCGGCGCTATCTTAACAGAGGTAAGGCAAATGTTTTACCAGGAGTCAGAGACATGCATGGACGACTGTGCCATCCATGTGAAATGGAGTTAAGGACGTACAAATTTTCTCGGGGAAGCTATAACTGCCGTTGTCTTTGTCCAACAAGTAATTTACAGAAATACGTCAATTGGCAAATGGCAGCATTTGTGCCAGATGTCAATCAAGGAATGCATTGTACTCTGGTGTCACATTTGATGACAATGGTTGTGTTTGTATTTGTTGGTATTTTGTTGTTTGTTTATTTGATGTCCTCACGCTGATCATTCCTCCATATAGCGTTTAAAAAAAAAAATCTTGGAATGAATAAAGATCAATTCAGTACTTATTTTTAACCCTACCTAAACTTACAGAAGGGCCAAAGTTTGATGCCCTGGTTATTTCCTGAAATACTTTACTCTTTTGCTCCCAAGATCTTCTTGGTAATTCTCCTTACTGTCCGCCATATTATTCTTATAATGTTAGTTTGGAGATTTTGGTATTGAATCAACTGATAATCCCCTAATTGATATTTTTCTTTATTCTCATTATGTGTCTGCCTGATTTTGTATTGATATTGTAAGGAGAAATTCTTTCTTGGTCACCCATAGGAGGTAAAGGGTTAAGAAGAGAGAATCAGTTCACATTTAAAAGTAGATAACACCAGAGTTTGTTGTGTAGTTTGTTTACAGTATGCATTATTTCAAAACGAAAATATTCCTTGTATACTCTTGATCAGAGACAAGCTCAGAAAGTTCTGGGAATGTGGCCTCATCTGTCATAAATAAGTGTGAAGTCAATTTACCAGTAGTCTTCAAATTTACTTAATATATGACAATTTTTCAACTGTGAAGCCTTTCCTAAACTGCCAAAGGGACTTACACCTTTGTAGTGTCTGCAGATAAGGTGCCTCAGAGCTTGGGCTTATCAGGAGGGAAGTGTTATTTGAAAAACAGTTGAGAGCTAGAATTGTTTTCTTCCAGTCTTTTACTCAGCAGTAATGAAGACATTTACCCTTTACACCCTAACATCAGCATGCAGATTGTCCTCACTGTACCCTGTACATATCTTATGGTACTTTGCTTAACAATCAAAATTTCCTTCAAATATTGATCAATTCCTTTATTCTCATGACCTTAATATTTGATTCACCAGTGATAAGGAAACGAGAAATCAGATGTTAGTCACTCTCAGGGGTTAAACTTAAACCTACACAATTTTAAATAAGAGCTTAAGCGAGCTTACAAATACAAGTGTATTTTAGACTGACAATTCTAACAAGCTTAAATCATGATATCTCCATTGTGTGGCTACATGCAAGAGAGGTCTGTTTAAAAAAAAGAGGGCTGATAGGAATTAAGGCTGTAGATATGGGAGGCTCGGTCTTAAAGATACAAGAGGGGTGTAGAATTCTAACACTTGTCAGCTTCACAATTCTGCAAAGTAATCGACTTTGCATGGAGAAATTTAAGCGTTATTTTGCCCTGGAAGTCAAAATGTTGTTACATGAGTGGTAGAGTTTTTTCAATGCACCAAATGTAGGCTATTGGAATAGAGTAGTGGCCCCTTATATCGCAAAAAATTGCTAGATTTAAAAGCAGAGTGATAGGCTTAGGTATGTCTCAGTAACGTTACTGGATTTTACATCCCTCTATCTTACAGATACTTTGCAAGCAAATAGAGAGGGGAATGCCCAGTGTTGTGCTTCAAATTTCTTGCAGTTCATGCATGTTAGTTGGACATCCCCCACAAAATATCACCATGATTGTTAATAGTGCATTTACACTTGAAATTCAGCAATCCCAGGCTATTGCTCCGCAAGGTTCTTGACTGGGGTGTCTAAGCTGTTGAATTAAAAAAAATTATACATAAAAAAAAACTTGTCCGTCGGTCAGTTTAAAAGATGTGAGATTTAAACGTCTCTAAAAAGAATCAACAGGAATTTTCTTTTTCTCTTTCATTTAACCTGTGAGCAGGCTCTTCTTGGTAGCGCCGCTGGACGCGCGTTTCTCTGCCCGTGGAAAGATTTGAGACGAGTCGGGGCGAGGTATGCCGGGGTCTGGCACTAATAATGAGGTGTAAACTCCTTTACAACTCCAAACAGACCCCTTGCCGGCTGGCGTCACTCAAGGCCTCATAATTCCTCGCAGGAAAAGAGACGCTCGAGAAAAAAAAAACCTGTGATGTGGGCCTGGAGAGTCGCAGGTTAAGTTTTAACTATCTTAAACTCAAAGTCATCAAAAAGCCCCCACGTTTCAAATTTAAACCAAAATATCTCTTCAAATTGTCGGCAGAGGTCTTTCCCAAACTATTCCACGTTGCAGTCCTTTTTCGTTTCCTTTAAGCAATGAAGGAAGAACTTGAGTAAGAGTCAACCTGAGGAATGAGACGAAAGGCTTGGGAAAAAACATTGAGCCGACAATGCTTTATATGACTTTTGTGTTGCTCACACCACTCCTGCTGGACTTAAGGGGAAGCAGAAAAAAAACTGTTAGGCATGTTATAATCAAATATGAATCTACCGCACGGGAAGGAAAAAATTAATACGCTTGCATTACCCTCCCTTGCAACATACGTTGCAAAATGCGACTGCGTTCGTTCAGCACTAAAACCTTTTGGAATATTTTTGACAGGAAGACTCATTAGAACCGATGCGCGTATTTAACATGAAAATTTCCACCTGTCTACATCAGAACTAAGCATTTATTGCTCAAAGTTAATTTGAAGATGGTTATCCAACGGCTTAGAAATCCCTTCCTGAAAGAGTAGTTATTTGTCTGGAAGTTTACCTGTGTGACCGGCTTAAGAATAGTAAAACCAGTTTCAAACAGGTCAACTGAATGAGTGCCAACTGTCAAGCAACTGAGAATGTTTAAAAGGATCCACCCAAAACGGTGTTTAAAAAATATAGAAAAGTCTAAAAGAAAACAGACCTCTAAGGAGTTTCCTTGTGGTTTTTTGACAGTTGTAGATGTGCTCAGATGAATTTTCCACCTAAAATGAAAATGCAGGAAACTTCATAAAATGCTTCGCTCCTGATTTATCAAAAGCGACCCAATGCAAAAGAAATTCAAGTTACTAATTTATTGAATGTTAGATTAAACGAAGTTTGACGCCGTAACCATAAAAAAAACTGTTTAACGTTACAAATAGAATCTCATACATCCATAATCTCTCTCTACGGAAAGAATTATGCATCTTGCAACGTATGTAATAGTTGTGATACTGCACGATTCAGATGATGAAAAGCAACTCTTGGTCCAGTAAAGTTAATCAAATTACGGTAATAGGACCAAGTGGAGTCAAATTCGGCCTGTAATTGTACGTGCGATTAACAAAATCGATTTGACAAAAAAGATTTGTCAGTCATGAGTATGATTACAGAAGGAATAGGACGACACAAAGTCCTGTTACCAATTCTTTATAACTGTTCCAATTTCTGAAAACAACAAATACATTTGGGGCACACATGTCCAGTAGAGACAATGTCTAAAATAAAAAATTCCTCCATTTTGAAATTCCTCAATTTTTTTTCCAGGATAAGCAGTTGTTGCTATGGTTATTGTGATCTATTCTGTGATTGGTGGATTTTGCTGAGTGGACTTAGTATGATTGGCTGCTTCAACTATCCGATTACAGGTGTCCAATTACAGCCAACTGTCCGAATACACTGATCGATTACAGCTGTACAGAACGATTAGTGAACTATAAAGCAGCTAATGCACCAATCACATTTGAGGAAATTGTAATGGTTATTATTCAGGGACTTATCACAATCTTCTTTTGAAATAACTCAATCTTTATTAGCTTCCTCGACCGACTGTTTTTTAATTTAGTAATTCTATTCTGGTTACTAGAACTTTCTTGTAAATTTTTAACGAGAAATTGTTTTTCTAGTAATTAAGATTACAATCTCCAGCTGATAGGTTTGTCTTTTCCGGTTTCTTTGCCCACTGGATAACGTAATAAAAACTGTGAGTGGTATTTGTATGTTTTAAAATTTCTTCTGGAAGTTCAATTAAACCTAATTAACGTCGAACCCTTGATCAAGAAGTTAAAATTCTAAGCCCAAAGAAACTACGTTGGGGCTCAATAACTTTTACGAAATACAGCTGCCGATGGCGGCTGAGCCCCAAGGCGAAAATTAAACAAGGGAGCCTGCTGTTAGGGGTATTTCAGGCGGCGATAGACTGCCGGTTACCGACTTTTATTGAAACTCCTGAAATTGTACTCTTTTCATTCTCAAAAAAAATGCTAAAATTTTTACTGACCTGTTGTAGAAAGAAAATCACTGCTGTTTCTTGTCCACTGGATCGTTCTTTCATCTCTTGAACTCTCCTGCGGGCCAAGTACCCGCGATAAACTATTTACAAACAATGAAGTGGTTAATTATTAATTTCAGGTACGACATTCTGTTTACGACGGGAAAATTTTACATCTTCGTTCTTCTGAACATGTTTGTCGGTCAAACATTTCTTGCCATTTTCATGGAAAATTGGTTGCTACGTAACCAGCATATGATGGCTCACCTGACTGGAGGAAAATGACGGCCTTCAGTTTGTCCACGTCGTTTTCTGTCAAGATACAGGTGTGAGCGCTTTAAAGCTTTTAGTCATCTTAATTGCTCTTTACCACGTTTGAAAATTCATGCCTTTTGTGTTCTTAGTTATAATAGTGTACTTTTTGGAAAATTATGGAATGTATCAATATCATTCTTCAAAATGCGAAGTAAGATTCGGCATGGCAATTTAAGTTTTTTTTTTTTACTGTCTCTGTCTTTAAAGAAAAACGACTCATACTATTGTCATAAACGTGGAGACTAGAATGTCAAACTATATTTTAGTCAGCCAATAGCCTTGTTGTATTCAAAAATAGTAGTTCGGTCTTTCTTGTGTCGCTAGAAAGGTCTAGAAAACTTTACGAAGTGTTATTATATATTCTCGGTTTACTCCGCCCAAAAATTCAGTTTTTCTATTGTTACTAAAAGCAATTTTAATTTAATTTTGTTAATTCATCTTCGTCAAACGAATTTTGACAGTTAACTAAGTGATTCATAAAGAAATAAGCTACATGGTTTTCGTTTTGTAGCGTAAGCGTGGGACCATGAAAAAACTGGTGTTCCTGACAAAACGTCGAATAAAAAAACTCGTGTTCCTGATAAAACGTCGAATGAAAAAAACTTGAGTTCCTAACAAAACGTCGAATCCCAGAATGATTTAAGTAGTTTCTTAAAATATATTGAACATAACTCGATATCTAAGCAGTTAATTTTTTTAACAGTACTCACCTGTGTTTTGTACTGGCAAAAAGTCCATTTTTACTTGAGATTCACGACCGATCTGCACAGTTCAACACGCTTTGATAGGCAAACGCAAAATATGATTTTCTTCTAGTTTTTGTTTATAGCTGAAGATCCAAGTCGCGTCGTAAACAAAGTCCAGTCAGTGGGGCGTTTGTCTTTAATTAACATTTATTGTTCAGCCAGTTTGACCCGTTGGACAAAGCGATTACTATTAACAATTGAAAGAAAATTTTCTGATTAAGAATTAATGAGCGCAGAGGAGTTTTTTCTTTCAAATGCGAGTTTCACCAAGCGCTTCTACTAAGAGGCGCTGCTATGGTTATCTGCAAGGAATAGTAATAAAATGAATAAAACTGGAATCTAGTTTTGGAATGAGGGAAGAGTCAAGAAAAAGTCTTAATTCATAAGTTGACATGGACGGAGGAAGTTGTCCTTTCGCATTACTGTCGTTGCTTTTTTTTCATTTTGCTTTTCTTTGCCTTTTTCCCCAACGGCCAAAGGGCAGCTGCACAACACACGACTCGAGGATGTGTATATCGAGCATGTTACGAAAGAATCTGGGCGTAGTTTTCGAAGTTTTTAAGATTATAGACATGCACCCCATTCACGCTAGCAAAAAATATCTACTTTGACCGGGTTTAACTTAATGAAAATCTGAAACAGAACTGAAAAACTGAGTTTTCCGTAGGTTTTAAGTAGTCTCTAACTTGTATTTCAATGTGCTTAATTTAAATTCGGTCTAAACAGGTTCTATAAAGAATAAAATTCTCAATCGTGTCTGACAAACAGCTTTAATTAATTTAAGACAAGTCTAAGCTTTGGTGTGAATAGAGCATGAGCACAAGAGTACATCTTATGCTCCACCGTGGCCTGTGTACTAGCGGGACACTTCCTGTAGGGTAGGTGACAAAGTGGACAGTAGGTTTCGGCATATATGAATAGAATATTGGAAATTTTTGAAAACAAATCGCTTTGGAGTTGTTGGAATCATTAATTCACGCAGGTATAGAAAGTTCCTCTTATTGCTGATCCATTATGGCAGGAACGAGTAGTGCTAAAGATCAAGTTTTCGTTGTTGGTGTAGGAATGACGAAGTAAGTGGTTGATTAAACAGTCAAACGTTAGCAAATGCAAAATACAGGGCCACATATCTGGAGGCTCCTTTAGAGCGGTAGTGGATGAAAGAACGAGGAGTAATCTATATGCGTGTCGAGTCGCAGGTCTATATATTTAATGCCTCAATTGGTTCAGTAGTGGACGAGCAAGAGAGGCAAACAAGCCGGCTCGTTTGGTGGATGGTTAAAAGTAGCCCCGTATTCTGTAGTTTAGCCTCATGATCTAACTTGCATGAGCTGATGATCATGACACCATCCACGGCTTTTGAGAATTCTCCTTTCTTTCAGATTTGAAAAGCCTCTCACCAAGAAATGGGACTATCCAGGTATGTTGATAAGGAAGCATTGGAAGCATTATATTGTAATGTGTTTTAATTATAGCAGGTTGTCTGAACACAAATTGACTGTGGTAGGAAAGTTATCCCCCCTTTTTTATGGAAGAGCTTATTTTTTAAACTTAACTTATCATAAAAATTGAAGCTGTTGGGATTTTGAAGGACATCCCCCTTCCATTCCCTCCCTCTGCTGCAGAGATTGAAGCTCTAAGGTTATGCCTTGCTCTTTAAATGGTGTCCCAACTGAAATCTCTCATGCAACAAGGAGCTGAAAATTATACAGTCATGTGCCCTGTTGACTTTATCAGCCAAGATACATTGTTTAACCCCTTACACCCCAACATCAGTGTGTATATTCTCCATACTGTTCTCTATACATTTACCAAGGTGCTGACAAGGAGAATTGTGTTTAACAATTAAGAGCTCTTTTAGTTTGTGATCATTCCTTTCATTCTCCTGACTTATATGTTTGATTCAGTTGTGATGCTGTAAGGAGAAATTAACTGATGGTCACTCTAAGTTAGAGGAAGGGTTAAGTAGATTGATTACTGACTTCCCAGCTGGTAAGCCCTCACATTCAATAATGGTCATTGATTTGAAGAATGTATTGACAGATATGGCTCGAGAGGCAGGGACAGCAGCACTGAATGATGCTGGGATTTCTTACCAGGATGTGGAGGCTGTTGTTGCTAGCTACTGTTATGGAGAACCAACATCAGGTGTGATTGTTATTTTACTAAAAAAAGCTACTTTAGTTGGTCACAATTTTGCTTTTTCAGGGTAGTCTTGAGTACTGTTTATGTCAAAGTCAGTGTCACGCAAACATCACTTTTCATAAAATCTTACAAGAATACCTAATGTTTAGCCCTTTACACCCTAAAATAAATATGCCTATTCTTAATAGTATTCTCTATACATTTTCTAAGATGCTGACAAAGAAAGTTTGTTTAACAATCAACAGCTTCTTTGGTTGGTAATCATTTCCTTGTTGCCCTTGACCTTAATTTTTGATTTCAGGGTGATATTGAAAGACGCAATTAGTTACTGGTCTCTCTTAGGGGTTAAGAGGTTAAAATTTGTACTTGAATATTGCCTCATTGAATCTTGCTGTTCCCTTTTATACAGGTCAAAGGGCAGTTTATGGTATGTAACATGCATGCTGAATATATATTTTCCCAGAATGTGGGCATTTAATATAATTGAAATTTAAGCAAATCATGCTACACTGAGACCTTCATGTCTGTTATTTGGCAATGTTACTGACCCTTTAACTCCCAAGATCTGATTGTCAATTCTCCCCTTTAGCTGTGACACATTTCCTTTCAAAATAATTATGAGAATTTAGTGTTAGATCAAGATAAAAACTTCTACCTGACAACTTTGAGTATTCTCATCACCTGTTTCCTGGATAATGTATGGATATTTTGGAGAGAAGGTACATGTTGATCAATTTTGGGAGTTAAAGGGTTAAAAGTGATTGGATTGACTCCAGAGTACCAACAATTTTCATTTTAATCGAATATAAGTAATTCTGGAACTAAACCAGTCATGTCTTTTTTTACAATTTATTTTTATTATTTGTTTACCTTTCATTCTCTTTGGCTCATTACAATGTTTGTTGTTCACCCTCCTTTACAATTATGTTAACATTCAAGTGGGTTTGATTAAATTCTGATGATTGATAAGCAATCTCTCTAATTTAAAAGGAAAATACACATCTGTCTTATTTCAGAGTTGGGTCTGACTGGGGTTCCTGTGTTTAACACCAATAACAACTGTTCATCTGCATCATCTGCCCTGATGTTGGCAAGGCTGTTGGTTCTCAGTGGACAGTATAGGTGTGTTTTAGCCTTAGGTAAGTCCTAAACACTTTCTCTCATGAACAATTTTAAGATTTCTACCAAAGGTCATGCATTGTACATTGTGTTATTTATTGATTTTGTGGTGTGAAGCAATATGTTTGTCATGAATGTATTAACCAGGTGGTCCTATGCATGATATAGATCTAATAGAACCAAGTAATGAAAAGTCTTTTTAAATGCATACACACCTTGGCCATGTCACATAGGCCAACAGATAGACAAACAACCAAATTAAGATAGTTTTGTTGTTTGTTTTTTTCTGTAAAGGTTTTGAAAAGATGGAAAGAGGCCTGTCTGAAAGGTACAAAGACCGTGTATCTCCTGTGAAACGTCACATGGATCACATGGTTAATATTGGTGCTGCTCCTGGGCTTGTCAATCCCCAACTAAACTCTATGACCTCAGATGTTATTAAGGTAACCTATAGTTAGCAGCACTGTATTAAGTGGTCACCATGTATTAGGTGCTGCAGAAACCTGGAAAAAGAAAAAAAGTCACTTTATACTGGGTCTCTATACTGTCTGGTAACACTTCATCTCTTGGCTATAGCCTCACAGATTGGAATCATCCCCTCTAAAACTTATTACAGGCTATGTCCACAAAATCAGGTATCTTTAATTGGTCCATGTTCAAATCATCATGGCTAACAGATAAACTCTGATTCTTTCATTTGCATTCCCTTCCCTATCTCAATATTTCAAGGCTAGAGAAAACCTGTGTCTAACTTACACTTGCAGTGGACAGATTGTGTTATCATTGACTTTTCCTTCTGTCTCATATTTCAGCTGTTTGCCTATGCTGCACAAGAGCATAGTCAGAAATATGGTAGCACATTTGAACAATGTGCTAAAATCGCTTACAAGAATCATAAGCACAGTGTTCACAACCCAAATGCTTGCCTTAGAAAGGAGCTCCCTTTGAACAGCATTACTCACTCAAAAATGATTTGCAAACCTATCACCTTTGCCATGTCTGCACCCACAGCAGATGGTTCAGCAGCTGCCATTGTGGGCTCAAGAGAATTCATGGAATCAAATGGAATGCAGGTTTGTTTTGAAGAATTCTGTTTTTTTCAGAAGGACACTGTGTCTGCACTGTACCTGATTTTGAAGGCTTTTGAGGGAGCCAACCAAGAGGGTGGGAAAGGAAAAGGTTTTTAGAAGCTCAAAAAAAACTACCACTAATGGAACAAATCATTGTTACAATATCAAAAATAATTTTTTTTAAGTTCAAATTTGTTGGCCTTAATGGAGTAAAGTATGAACTTTTAAGAAAAAATTGAAACAGATATACTTTTAGGCTGTTTTGAATTTGGAATTTTGTGGAAAACTGCAAATTGGATTATGTGACACTTTACAGTTGCCACTTTTATCTGGGAACAAACTAGAATTGTGAAATTAACAAATATTATAACTTATGGTTCAGAACACATGGAAACTGGCAAGGAATATGTAATTATGGTCCTTTCACTGGGGGCAGATTGCATTTACTTTACAACCCAGGTTGGTTCACTTCTTTTCTTTCATAGAGCAAAGCTGTAGAGATCTTAGCTCAGCAGATGGTTACAGACCTACCATCTTCATTTGAGAAGAGCTTTATGGACCTAGCTGGGGTCACTATGGCTACAAAGGCTGCCATAGACTGCTACAGATCATCAGATCTCACACCCCGTGATGTGGATGTCTTAGAAGTTCATGATTGCTTCTCTTGCAATGAGGTCAGTGGAACTCTCTTGATTTGTTACTGTGTCTAACCATATGTGAAGAACAGAGAAGGCTGTTCCTGTCTGTAGCTTGTGAAAAAAGAATGCTCAATGGCTGTTTTTGTAACTGAAGACTGTGAGAATGACCATACTAAGTTAGTTCCAATGTTTTTTTTTTGGTTTTTCAGTTATTTATGTACGAAGCCATGGGGCTTTGCCCAGTAGGGAGGGGTGGAGAGCTCATTGACTCAGCTGAATGGATCAGGAACGAAAATGGTAAGGCCTACATATTACTGTTATACTAATAAAATACTATTTTGAATAAGTGTTGTGTGTGTCAGTTATGTTCTTACCAAAATTTTGTCTGTGATCTATTACTCTACAGACCCACGGCAACATGAAATCTATTTGTTTCATAGGATAGGAAAGCAAAATGTTGTAAATGGTGATGGCATATAAGCGTCTGTCCTCCAATAGATCATAAGAAAGAACCAATTAAATTGCGTGTACATTTCAGCTCATAATGAAGTGACTTTTGTTTTCGCTCTCCTTAGGCGGGCAAGTTTGTCGCATTGGCAGTAGATGGGTAGTGAATCCATCGGGAGGTTTGGAATCGAAAGGTGTGCTCTTTCATTTGTTATTATATTGCATCATGTTAACTTTCTGAAAAGAAAGCAAAGGCGATGCTAAACAAAGCTCAAGATAGTCTTAGTAAGAAATCTCGTCATCTTTGACCAAACAGAGCGCTTGCATGTCAACGATCATGTGGCTAATACGTTTTTTTCTCTTTATTCCCATCAGGACATCCGATCGGCGCCACAGGTCTTGCGCAATGCGCCGAACTTAACTGGCAGGTAGGTGTAATGCATATTTTTCGGAAAACAAGGGAGGGCATGGGCAAGTGGCGGGAAAAAGAGGGTCGCGTGGGCACTGGGGATTAGGCGAGAAAATAAGGCACCTGCGCTTTCTTTGAGTTTCCATGTTACTCCTGAGGGACAGAACTAAGCGTGGTTTAAATGCTCCTAAATCTGCATAAGTAACTTTTTTAAAACTTGTCATTTAATTCTTGTTGCAGCTCAGAGGTGAAGCAGGAAAACGGCAGGTAGACGGAGCAACAGTTGCCTTGCAGCACAACTTTGGAATCGGAGGAGCTGCTGTGGTGACGATGTACAAAAAATTCAAACCTCAAAAAAAGGAACAGCTTCATGCCAAATTATAACAGAGTGTCTCACTTTCGACTGAAGCGAACTTTGAAACGTAATTATCAACCATAGCTTTCCAAACCATTATTTATTGTAAAATTCTGAACATAAAAGGCTGAGTGTAGTCAAGAATACCTAACTCAAGTATAGAGTACTTTTTTTAATAGAGAATGGAAGAAATTGAAGGAGACATGACTAAATTAAGTATTTATAGAAAGAATCTAATTGGTAGTTTCTTGAAATAATTCTTCCATTTATTATTAAGGAAGCTGTCATTTTGTCTGGGTACGAGTTTATATCAGGGGGATATGGCTGGTCATGAAGGCAATTTGCGCCAAGTAAGCAACTGAGTGATTTCGAACGCTTTTCGGTGATCAAAAAACGGCAGGAAGTCAACTTTTGTTTTCTGCCTCTCGGCCGTTTGAATAATAATGCGGCACTCTTTACGATGACTAATATACATTATCGACAGTTGATGAAATCAACATTATTTTGTTATCCTCCCCCACAAACGAACCACCACAGTTTCTCAAGAAACTTACCCCCTTTATTCAATATTTGAACATGTTGTGAATGAGAGATATTTTTAATTTTGTGTCGCAACCCGGAATGGGAGCAAATAAAAAGCAATACAATTTTTTTCCATTTTAGCCAAAGACTCACATTTATTTGCGCAAGAATATGTATATTTTCATGTCCATCACGTGTCTCTCAAGTATTCCCGGCATCCCTCTGGTAAAAGCGTGCGCCATTATTTGTTCAGCTTTGTTTCACATTTGGTACCACCAAGTTTTGCCAATCAAAGTTGAAACTATTTTCAGTTACGAGCAGGTATAAGACTTCCACTAACATTTACAGTGAACTCCTTTTTTCGCTATTAAAATCCTTAAAGAGTGAACTTAAAGTTAAAGCTCAATTAGGTCTCACTAAAACATTATTTACACAAGAGACCTTTTATCGAAGACATGTTTGTCGCTCGGTTTTCATTCCAGAGTCACGAAACTAAGTGATTTCAAAAACTGGCAAGTTTTTATCCAAAAGGCTGTAGCCTAGATGCAGTACCAGCACATCACTGAGATTCAGTGAGCTTCCTCAAACGCGCTGCCAGTCAGACTGCAAAGTATGGAAAAACTCGACGAGATCTCGAATGTGCAAAGGCAATTTTTCCCTGTGAAATGTTTAGTAAGAAAGGAAAAAAATTCCGCTTTCATCTACCATCCGCTAGAGACAGGTTTGTCACAAAGTATATGAGTAAAAATTGTGCAAAAGATTTGCCTTCATTCGGATATCAGTATAAGCTAGCGAAGCTCGATTGCCGGGTCTGGTGAATTCCGCTTAAAGGCTCTAACCAATGACAGCTTTTGTTCACTGGCCACATTTTTCAGTTCCCGTTTCATATCTTTTTTCAAAAAAGCGTATACTAAAGGATTGACAGCCGAATTTATAATAAAACAGATGTGAATAACTTTTTTTAAAGTCTCTGAAGCGACACACATTTTGAATGTGAAACAGAAACAACGATAGTTCCCTCCAATGTGACAAAGAACGAAGAATAAAATGATTAAGAAAATCATCTTCATAGAAGCTTTCCTTTCTCTGATTTTCTTAACTCGTTTTTTCGGATGTTCACAAAAATTAAACTTGAGTTGGGCGAGTAGAAGTGTCTCTTTTTGCGAAATGCTTCTCGCTATCAGGAAGAGATGTCCTGTTATCAAAACAAACGCGACGCTTGGCACAAGCTGAAAAATAAGTACTCTAAATGTTTCAAAAGCAAACGTGAATAAGTTGTTTCTTCCTGAATATGTGAAAAATGAGGGTACTGTGAACAGGAGAAATGGTGTAATCCATGCTAAGGCGAGCGCAGACAAGAGTCGCTTTCGTGTCACGTAGGAATCGTATCTCAACGGCTTCATAACTGTAATATACTTATCCGTTATCAGCACGCACAAATTCACACACGAAGAATAGAGAAATGTATGGCTGATTTTGAACCACGGCCCTGAATGATCGGTGGATATTTGAGCGTTGAAATACGAAGTAAAAATCATGGGAAAATAGCTTAACCCGAAACAGAAATCGGCCAGTGCAAGAGAAAGAATGAACCAGTTCGTTTTAACATGTAGTCGAGGTCTTGTGATGATCAAATAAATTACCAGGACATTTCCAAGAACAACAAATGCGGTGAAAAACCAACCAAAGATGAAAAACCACATCGTGAGCTTGAAATAAACCAGCTGATCTGCATAAAAGTGTTCGTAGTTATATTTCGCTCTCTGTGGAAGACACTGCGGCCGACCCTTGGCGAACTGCAAACAAACTTGATAGGCCCGTGAGAGGGGGAGGGTGACGCTTTCTAAGCTGACCGTCAGTTATTTAACCCCTCATATCCTTGCGAAGTGAAATTATTTACCTCCTTGAAATTTGTTGAAGAACATTTTTTTAAAGTTTATCTGGAAAGGAGCTTAGCCAAGCTGTAATTGATATGACAACAATTTTTTTGGCAACGTGTCGAAAGGAAATTTAAAAAAATTTAAAAGCAAATATAATGAAAGGCAATTATAAAATTAGTTAAAAACGAATGGGAGCATGAAATGTAACTCGAATTGTTATAATTTTTGGTTGCCTTGCAATTGTACATATACGAATACCCTGAAAGAGCCCTAAAAGACAAAAAAATAAAAGTGCGCGCGGATCGTTTTTCGAAAAATGGTTAGAACCTTTTACAATAAATTTTGCCAGTTCGCTGTTTCTCTGTACTCTACAGACATGTCTGGGGTGAACTAATCACTTAAGCAAAAAATAAATGATACCATGATATTAATCATTTAAAGAATGCCTTTTTATTCATTATATACATTGTTATTACAATTTTTGTTATTAATTCTCTCGATGTTGTACAAACGCCTAACTTAAGCTGCAATTTTTACCTATTCACTGGTTGCTTGACAATAACAACACGTGATAGCTTCACGATGTAATATCCTACAAGCACTACTTTCCGACATAAACACAAAAACTGGAGATATTACAGGAACAATTTTCATTCTTCAATCAGGAGGTTCATTCTAAAATTACATCAATGATCATATAAACATTATATTTAGTACATGATTTCAGGTGTCATGGTAAACAGTTATTTACATCACAAAACGCGTGCAATTTTAACCGCGACGCGTTTTTTTTGCTCACTTTTCCAAACCAAACACATGTTTAATTAACCAAAAGTTGTAAGAAAAAAACATCGTTTTTTACTAAACCAAAATATGGTTTTCCACTGGCTTTTAAAATGTTTTCAACTAATTTTGTTGGATTTTCGCAATGTTGTATAATGATTTATGAAAAAATTTTAATTTCTCCGATCCCAAACATAGAATCGTTTGTAATCACATCGCACACATTTTCATCAGCTCCCTCTTTATGTCTTTCTTCAAGACAGCGTAAACAACTGGGTTTACGGCCGAGTTCATAACAAAAAAGATGTGGATGGCTCTTCCCAAACCGTCAGAAACGATGCAAGTTTTGAAGACGTAACAAAAACAGCGAAAATTTCCCCCAATGTGGCAAAGAACGAAGAACACAATAATGAATATAATCATATTTACTGAGGCCTTTTTTTCCTTGCATTTCTTTCTAGTCGCATTTTGTTGCGGCTGAAAATTATAGCTGATTTGAGCCATGAGGGCCGCTTCTTTCCGCGAAATGTCTCGGGCTATGAAACAGAGACGGCAGATGACAAAAATAAATAGAATGCTCGGAACAAGCTGGAAGATCGAAACTCTGAACATTTCGATGCCAAAAATGAGCAGCTCATTCCCGCCAGAATAAACGAATATGAAAGGTAACGTGAAAAGAAATAACGGTGCAATCCACGCCAAAGAGATCAGATAAATCACCTTTTCATTTGTCATGCGTAAGAGGTACTTGAGAGGCATCGTCACTGCTAGGTATCTATCTGCTGTCAAGACGCAAAGATTCGCCGTCGAGGAATAGAGAAATGTATGGCTGATTTTGAACCAATTTCCTGTGTGGTCGACGGGTAGCTGTGACGGGAAGAAACTTGAAACGAAAAGTAGGGGAAAATAGCTTAAACCGACGCAGAAATCAGCCACTGCGAGGGACAGCACGAACCAGTTTGATGTTACACGAAGTTGTGGTCGTGTAATGATCAAGTACATCACAAAAACGTTTTCAAAAACAGTCAGGACTGTAAATAACCATCCAAAGATAAAAAACCACATTTCAATCATTGTTTTCGGATGCTGATAAAGTCCAACATTGTATATTCGAGGCTTAATTGATCGATATGACAGTGAACTATTCCTGACTGTATCTAAAAGAAAACGAACTGCATTTGCTTTTAAATCGAAGTCAGCCTCTTACGTTTAGGATCCAGGCACGATCAAAGCAGAAAAAATTCAACTGTTTTTTGCAATTAGCAATTGACGATAGAGTTAATTTACCATACGCAAGTTTCCTGAACCCAGCTGCTTCATTCGTGCAATAATTATGCAGCCAGGTGCAAAAAGTTTTGCAATTTCCTATTTTGATCAGCTGGATTTGACACAGGGTTTTTCAAAAAACCCTCAAGCATTTCAACTTTATTTGGCGCCTGTGACAAGTTTCTTGAACTTTCCAATGAATTTTGAAGGGGACCCACTCGTTTCGTTCACAGAGAACGTAAAATTAGATTACTATCGTGTTCTCTTGTCAGAGTTGTCAGGGGGCGATCACGTAATTGTTTCAACATCTTGAAAGTGTGCGGGGTAAAAACTGACGACACTTCAACTTCGCTGAAAAAAAATTCTTCAAATGTACCGTATAACATCAAAATCTTGCGGGATTTCCTGGTTGAAACTAATTTTTTCGAGTTCTGTTCAAATAAAAAAAAAATAACCAACCAAAAAATGTCAAGAATGTTTCATATTTTCTAACTCAGAAAAGCCATATGCAGAAGAAACCGACAGCTTATTAATAATTCTTAGATATATGTATACTTCAATGTTAGATATATGTATACTTCAAGTTAGAAAAAAGAGGTCGAACAGACGCTTTATTCTCATGTCGAAATTTTAAAAGATTTCAATGAATGTAGTCAATTTCCCCGTGTTCTTTCTTTGTGATACTTTTTGGACAGCTGTCCGCATCAGAGTAATATTTTGTTCTTACGGAAGGAAGCTCCCTCAGACTTATTAGGGGTTTACTTTCGCTGACAGCTCAAAGACATCGGTAATTAACTACATCGATAGGATCAAAGTTGTTGAAAGGTTCTGGAAACAATATACAGCGGCAAAACAACACTTACGTCATCTCTTGACAGCGAGCTCATGCAAATATACAGGGCCTTAGAGGGATGATAAGACTAATGGCTAATCTCTTACCTTTGTTGTTAAAAAAACAATTTTTTACGGTAAACTTTTTTTACGACCGACTGTTAAGAAAGAAAATCTTTAACGACAACAACGAGATCGCGGTGAGACAAAAACTTTCAGGAGCAGAAATATAGCTCCATACGCACGTGCGTTTGAAACTTGAAACTTTGAACATTTCAAAATCGCTTAGCCATGCGCCATGAACGTGCATTTAAAAGTTTACACCTTTCTTTGTTGTCCTCTGGAAAACAGCGACATGAAATGGCCAAGCTTGCATCGTTGAAGACTGGAGGCCCTAAGGGAAAATAAATGACATCTCTCTTTCGATGACGCCTGCACAAGTCATATCGAAGAATAGGTCTTAGGTCATTTATGAAAAATCATTTTCAAAATGAATTAGTTTTTTTTTAATATACCGTCGAATTGAATGTTATCCCCAGCTTCGCTGGCGATAAGTTTATCGCTGTGTAAGTTCCTTAATAACTGTAAACGGACGCGTTAGAATTAACAATAGCACCCTGTAGCTTTCGTAAATCCAGTGCCACAAGAAGATGGGGTCATTGGTCGTCAGTAAATTTTAGCGCTGATATATGAAACGGTATAAGATAAGCTTCGCGTCGTGGTTTCCCGCTACGCTTATCTCGTGTTCTCCCAACCTCCCGTGTGTTTACATCAGGCTATGTAAACACGGAAACCATTTTACATTTCTTTAATATTTGATGCCGGATGATTAAGTGATTGTATATACTCTTTTAATCTTATACATTTTTTGTATGTTTAACTAGTTCTTAATCTAAACTTAGTATTCTTCTGAGGACCCTTCTGTAAACCGTTTCGTGACGTTGGCGTCCTCATTAAAGATTACTATTTTTATTATTATTATTAGCTTGCAGCTGTAAACCCCAGACCCCTGAGTGATCAACACCTAATTTCTCCTTTCTACATCAGCCCTAAATCAACCATTAAGGTAATGAGAATGAAGGAAATAACCGCTAACCTAAAAAACTCTTGATTGTTAAACAAATTCTCCTTCTGGTTGCCGCGTGAACTTTAATAAATTCTCCTTTTCAATACGTTAGGAAATGTATAGAGAAAAGTATGGAGAATATGCATGTTGATGTTAGGGTCAGCGAGGAATTATTTTCCGCTCTGTGCTCTGAGTTGCTCTTACAAAGATGACTTTCAGGCTATTTCCGTAAACTTTGAAATTGAATTTTTTTTTTTTGCAATATTTGATGGCGAAATGCCTTTGTTTCTCTTCTTCAAAGGAGAAAGGTAAATTAAGAGTAAGTTTCCACACAACCAACAGAATTCCTAATTGACTAATGCCCCATTCACACTAAAGCTTAAACATGTTTAAAAGTTGTTTTGTTAAACACAGTTTAATTTTTTTTTCTTTATAGAAACTATTTAACCGAATATTTTTGACTTGAATGTAGCACATTGGAAATGCAAGTTAGCTAGTACTTGAATCCAATGGAAAATCAAGTTTTTCAGTTCTCTGTTTATAATTTTCATTCAATGAAAACCAGTTTAACAAAACATGTTTTGCTGGTGTGAATGGGGTATAAGAGACTTTCTCTCGTTGTTTTGTTGCTCAGACCCCGCCTTGTTTTTTAAAACATATGGAGCCCAGGCCCCATAAGATTTACAAGTGGCTACGAAGGACTGGGCGAAACCCTGCACCTCACAGACGAAAACAAAGATGGTCGAAGGGGGTGATTTTGTGGAGGAAAGTCCAATT
The DNA here is from genome assembly GCF_964200805.1 of Pocillopora damicornis. Lineage (NCBI taxonomy): Eukaryota > Metazoa > Cnidaria > Anthozoa > Scleractinia > Pocilloporidae > Pocillopora > Pocillopora damicornis. Next base: position 22,833,239 of record NC_142676.1, read on the forward strand.
GCGAGAATATCTCACAAAACGTGTTTATAGGCACGCTTTTTATAAGTGCGTTCCAAGCCCAAGATGAGCAGGTGGAGGATCGTACGGTTCGCTAGAGATGTGACTGTAGGCGCTAGTCGCCTCGTTGGAGTCACAGTTGTTCGTTTTTTTATGTCATGTTGTACAGTTTTTGTGATCCTGTGGATCGCTGTATTTCTGTACGTCAGTTTTTACTACGCTTACATGCCAACCGTTAGTCATGTAAGGCCAGTGTTCCTGCTTTTCAAGTAAGTTTGCCTTTTTTTTTTCATTGTCTTTTAAGCTCGGTTATTAAGAAATAGGCGCGTCGAACTGTTTCGTGAATGATAATTTTTTTTTCGTTTCTGTTTACGTTGTTGTAGCTCTAATTGCGATGATTCTCGAGGGAAAACTTTATGTTCCTTCCCTGAAGCCAATTTATCTCTGAGCACTGGAGAACGAGTGAGTAAAAATTTGGAAGCAGTTTCATTGTAATGTTACCGCGAGTAAAACTCGTGACTTGTTGATCCCTTTCATTGTTCTGCACAGTGGTGTTGAAGTCCATTTTGCCCTCGCGCAAGGATTATCCAATATTTCTCTGTACGATTTCAGAATTACGCGTAGATTAACTGGTTTAGTGTACTGGCTATTGTTAGTTCTCACCTTCACATCCTAAGCTGCCCAATTTTTTTTTCCTTATTTGATCCACTGTGTTTTGAAATACTGTACACTACATGTTAGCGCCCCAAATTACGTTGATCGGGGCTTACAAAGCACTTATCAAATTATCACACTTTTCACTCGTTTTGTTTTGATAGATATTAATGAGAGGGCAGCGCTATCAGGTTTTTCTGGATCTTGAGATGCCACATTCTCCTGTTAATGAAAAGCTTGGTTAGTAATCAGTAAATGACTGCCAATAGTGATCTGTTCATAAATTCTCTTCACAATTTTAAGATGATTTCAAACAGATAGGTATTGAGAATTAGAGGAATGATCAGCTTATTTTCAGGACTTGCCCAGTACATGTAAGAAGAATTAGCTTTTTGATCTTGGCAGTTTAAGTTAACCTTTTCATTTAAAGATCTGTTCACTGTATGTTTCTCATAATTTTAGTTTCTCCTTATCATTTCATTTTATCTTTTATATTTATCTATATTTTAGCTCCTCACTGCAGGTATACATGCAAAATTTCCCAGTCCTAGATTTTATTCACTGCCATGAAGCTTTCTCCAGCTTTTTGTGTGAAATGGAATAAACGCAATATTTATGTTGCAATGTATTGCACAACCAATGATAACAGATTTTGGGGTCTAACTCTATCAAGTGGGTTCTTGAGGTGGAATGAAATCAAATCTACTCTACAAGATAATGTTTTTAATACTGCATATCAGAAAAAGTCATTACTGTGTTTGGAAATGTTTGGAAGTTGAACTTAACAGTATGGTATTCAAATCAAAGTAACATTGGGATATCTTTTTTTTCTGGTCATTTCTCCATTTAGGAATGTTCATGGTTAGAGTAACCTTTTTATCTGAATCTGGAAAAGTTTTGGCAAGTTCAGAAAGATCAGTGAGTACATATCGTAGTTACATAATTTTTTTCACTCAAGGGCTGAATTTCTCATGTCTTACAGGTTACAGCTATTGAGATACTGCACTTTTTGTCTACGTAAAATAATAATTATTCTCCAATGACCAAGTTAATATTTTTGAATAATCCTCAAGACAAAGTCGAGGGGACAATTTGATAATATTCATTGAGCCTGAGGGAAATAACTGTACAGTTGTTCAGGTACTTTCAAATTCTGCTGTAAATTTTTTTTTGTTGTTCAAACTGTTCTGTAAATTAAGATAGCAGTGAGCATTTTCTTTTATCATTGTTGTTACTTGTATCTAGAAAGGCAATTAGTTTCCACCAGAGTATAACAAGATCTTTTAAATACTTTTGAGAATTGTTAGGCCAAACTTGGCAGCGTCCTTTGTACTCTTTGGAATTGAATTTTGTCAGTAACATTGACGAAAAGCAAGGCAGCCATTTTAGAGTTTAATGTCACCTCAATAATCTCCTTGCTGGAGGTGATTATAGTGGTGACATTGAATGCCAGTGGTGATTATGGTGAGATATGATTCAATCTATGACCATTTCTTTAATCAACTGAGCTATCATAGCAATATGTTTTTTATTCCTTACTTGAACAGGGCATGCTTCATTACAAGTCAGCCTTGTTACAATCTCTTGCCACTGTTTTTTACTCTCTGCCAATGGTTTTGGGTTTCACTGAGGAGAAACAGATTGTGCAGATAAACCTGTTTGAAGAATATGTCGAGGACTCGGTATGTATATGATTTTGTTTTGAACCAGCTTTTCACAATCTCTGTTTATCAGTTTTGGTTGCTATTGATTGTCCCTATGATTTGTTGATAAGAGCCTGTAGCTGACCAAAACCACCAACTAGTCTGCGATCTTCAGCCAGCTACTGTTACTTCATTTTTCAGTTTTTATCATCAGTCTAGTGCTACTTGTCAATCTCAGCATAAAATTATGTGAGCAGCATTGAGTGCCAAATGGAAATAAAAATAATTTCTGTAAGGGTTCCTGTTCTCAAACCATGCAAAATTTTGTGTTTTTACATTGTTGTTTTTGCAAATGACAGCTAAGAATGCACACAGTTTAAAAACGCATGTGCTGGGCTATTATTCTGCCCATTAGATATTTTGTTTTGTTGTGTCCTTGTTGCTGTCACTGTGGTAGTTTGCTCAATGTCCCTAATGTGTTAGAGTGACTAGCATCTAATTTCTCCTTACAATATCTCCTGTGAATCAAACATTAGGGTGATGAGAATTATCGAAATGATCAACAACTACAGAAGCTCTGGATTGTTAAGCTAATTCTCCTTGTCAGCACCTTAAGAAATGTATAGAGAACAGTATGGAGAATATGCATACTGATGTTAGGGTGTAGAGGGTTAAGGGGATGGATGTTGAATTAGATCTCATCCTGCTTTGTTTCGTCCTAGTATCACCCAGCAGTTGGGGCCACTGTGATTGTACTCAGCAAAGAAATTGAAATCTACTCTGCTGCCCTGAGGATTGAAGCTCACTTTGTGGGACTGAGGTTAGTTCATATCTCTTCCGTAGGGGGTGGGAAAGTAGGGAAATCTATCACGTGACCGCATTAGTTTGTCATAATAGTATAAATGAACGAAGCTTCTTCAAAGTAAGTGCTTGCAGGAAATTTCTCGTCTATTAACCCTTCCCATTTTGCATGCTTCGTCTCTAGGTACATCATGATCAACTGGCCTGTAACATCAGCTTTACTGTCAATTACCATAAACTTTTTCATCATCAGCGCCGTGTTCTTCTTCGCGTACAGCGCTTTCTCGCCCGACTCAGGCTACGAAGAGCACGTAGAACAGCCTCAGGCAGATTTAGACACCGTCACCGAAGAACAACAGCGCACGCTCTCACGAAGACGAGCCAGAGGGGGACTGGACAGGCCTGGAACCGAGGATATTCCCTCGGCCTCTTCAACCCGGCCGCCCAGGACGGGTAGGTTGAAGCCCAAAAAACTTTCTTCGTCACGCACCCAAGCACCCAGTCGTACAAACGGAGGAATGACAAGATGTGCCTCCTTTCCTTCCTCTAGGTGGGACTGGTGCATTCTTCAAAGGGCTCCAACTTCGGCTGCACACAAGGCACCCTGTTCCCTCCATAGAAACGGTCCGCGTTACCATAGTAACGATGATCTGGGTTGCCGGACGGGCTTTTCGTGTCCTGGTGTCGTTGCCGATGGGGATGGTGAGTATGGCGGCCAAGCTGCCCACTTCCAGAATACTCGGCACTCACCAGTCGACACAGAACCCTACTACATCTTGAGTTTCCGTGAGGGAAAAGCGTGGAGAAGTGAAAGGAGGCATGGTAGTGACAATGGCGATGGGTATGCTGTGGCACAGTATAGATCCAGTGAGGATGGGTATCCTGTGATGCGACAAAGAGCCGGTGACGATGTATTTCCCGCTCTGCAGCCTGGCTCTAGTGGCTTGAGATCAAGGCGCACCTGGAAGAAAGTTCCGGAACATGACACAATGTCTAGTGGCAGCTCAACAGAGTGCGTTCATACACGAAGGAATCGGCAATTACTGGGGGCAAGACCTCGTGGTAAGAGCTTTGATTCCGTACGCGGATGTAACCACCCTGCATACGGACGTGATTTTGATCATAACTGCCATCACGAGTGCAGAGATGGCAGTGATCCATCTATCTACGAGCACTTGCACAGCAGGGTTCCTGATGGTGCTGCTTCCTCGTCAGAGTACCTTCACAATTTGGCCTCAGGGGCCGTGAGCACACAGGACAGTGGTCTTGTCTCTTCAGAACAAAGCGTGAATCGGCCTGTAAACGACAGCGAGCACGGAGCGTCGATACACAAACGATCGGTGAACAAGACTCGAGCCAGATTTGGACTTTCATTGAAGAGGATGCTTTCAAAAAAAGACGACAAGTCCTCGTGATGAAAATGTTTTGACGCTTCACCTTCACGTGTTTTATTCTTCTTCTTCTTTAAAACGCTCCTAAGTTTGACGCTTGTCTCTGATTGTTCGCTTTTAATTTTTGTGCCTGAATCACGGCCAACCGTAATATTCCTGAAAAATCGTCAATACCCCTCTCAAAATCAAGAATTTTTATCCACACACAGAGAGACACCTTTGTTTTAGAGAGGCCCGAGGTGAGAAACAAACGCAGTTTTTTTTTTAATTGCTTCAAAAGCATCGGTCATAATTGTGATTCATTTGTTGGTATCTCCTGCGCGGAAATTCCTTGTATAAGACAGTTTCTTGTTACCTTGCAGACACAAAAGGCGCGGGACTTTTCTTGTTCCTGAAAAGTGTGAAAAGTGTGCGCCAAGGGTAATCCGTGTTTAAGTTTAGTCCTGAATATTAGAAATTTTGCGCACTAAAGTTTTATCAACACGGGCGAAATTTGTCGCCAAAGTCAAAGTCAACTTGGAGAGCGATTTATCTAGGTTGTCGTAGCGTATGTTAAGATTACCTTTGTTGGATCCATGCATGGTAATTGGAAGTTTACTTTTCTGTTCTTTTGGCATGTGCGCTTTTTCATTAGCGATTTTAGTATGTAGCGTCAAACGATAGATGAGAAGGTTCATCTCAATTTACCCCCTTGGTGCGCATGGCTTAAATTTGTCTCAGTACACAACTCTTGAACGAATAATTCAGGACTATTCTTTCCAGAGGAGTAAGATAATTGTTCTTGGCGCCCTTTTAACTGAAATATTGGGCAGAAAATTTTTGTTGACAGAGGAAGGTGCGTTGATTTCGGTGATACCAAGGAAAAGAATACCGATGAGAAATTCTGTCACGGATAACAGACTTTGTTTTATTTGAGACCCGTTTTATTTCAATAGATTGTTTTACTTTTTCAGATGTTGTGTAAATTAAAATGTTTTGGGTTCTTGGGAGAAGATTCTTATTTAAAATTAAATGACATTAATAGAAAGGTGTTCTACATTATTTGTAGAAATTCTCGCGCGCAAGAACTATTGTCAATAAGGTTAGATATATGATTTTAAAAATTTAAAGTCACTTAAGGTTAGAGATAATAAAATTGACTTAATAGGTAATTCAAAGACCGGCATACTTGAAGAAATTTTGAAGAAGAACTTGTCGAGATAGAAGATAAAGTGGAGGAAAATCTTCAGAATTACGAATCCGGTTATCAGTTTGCAAAGTTGAAAGACGGACAACCACGTAGAAATACTTCCCGATGCCGAAGCAAATGGCACAAAAATTAAAATCAAGAGGGCCATATAACAACGATTCAGGGCAACAGAGTCAATTGCCATCCATTTCTTTTCTGGTATTTCATTGCAGAAGTCATTACACGACGCAAATCAAAACAAACAGCGAAGCAACCGTCGATCATGTAACGCGCGCTCAATTTTTCAAAAAAATTTGGCGCATTCACTTGGCATAAAAATTTCTATGTTCATGTAAAAATCAAATTGATCAAAATTTTCCATTGCTATAACCTTATTGATCATAAAAATGACGTCAAAAATGTTCAAAACTTTGCAGTGAAACTACTCGGCTGCGTCTTGTGGTTTCACTTCAGATTTGAACATTGTTGACGTCATTTCAATCATCATTAAGGTTATCGACGATGGAAAATTGTAGTCAATTGTTTAGTCAGATGCACTCGTGCGTTGAACGCATGACCCTCAGCAAGGAAGAACGGAGTTACGTTAACGCTGAACTGGGCAAATTGTCTCTTGGTTGCAAAAATTTACTAGCCATAGATTATGTACGCTCCTCTCTAATTAAGCTAGCGAACCGGTTTGAATTTTAATTTCAAATTAGTTTCCTATGGTACTTGCAAGAAGAATTTGACAATGGAGAGCTTAATCTTTGAGTTCGCGATAATTTCCTTCATTCTCATGACCTCAATGTATGCTTCAGGGCCGATATTGTAGGGAGAAATAAGATGTTTATCATTTGGGCATCAAAGGGTCAAACAATGATTACTGCAATTGGCTGATTTTGCAGCCAAACAGCTGTCCATGAAGATTTCCTTTTGCAAACGAAAAAAAGGGGAGACGCAAAAAAAGGTCTGGCATTAATTGCGAATCTTTTGCACGTCCTTTCCAACGGCCTAGTAGAGTAAGTATTCCTCGTTTCGTGCCGGAAACGAATATTCGGAATTTACTGTGTATTGCGGATTCTGAAGCTCAGTACATATAAGAAAACACTCGTATCCTTTTAAACCCGTCCGATAATTGGCAGTGATGCAGCTGTCAATCACCGTGGGATATACACAATGCGATTGGTGGATTTTATTCCATTGTTTTGTATGTATGTTGGTTATTGCTAGTATATCACGAACGGAAACTTAAATTAGAAAAATCAGTTTTAAGTAAAAAATAACTTGAATTGATTTTATTTTTTGGATTAACCACAAATAATGATAGACAGGAAAACTTATGATGTGATAAATAAGAGAAAATAAAACAGTCTATCTTGGCCAATTTCCTAGTTTTCATAACAAACACAAAGTTCCTGTTCGTCGACGACAATGCTCGCGTTTAAGACTGGAATCAGTTTCCCTTGTACGTTACTGGTGTATAAAACCTGAATGCATCTTTCTCCTACCAAAATTTACTAAACTGAGTTTTTGACAGTTAATTCCAAATCATTTCATCATCAAGATGCAACCTTTTTGAAGTGTAAGATTTAAGTTTCACTATTATGAAAGTGTTCATTGTGGTGTGAGCTACCTCCGGTCCGAAGCCCTTAAAACAATGTAACAAAAAGAGAATTCATTGGGCTTTTATCTTCAATTAGAGCGTTATTTTCAAATTTAGCCAATCGCAGCAAAGTGCCGAGGACTAACGTCTACAGTTTAACAAAGCAAAGAAGGCTAGTTCACATCTTTTCATTTTCAAAACTTTCAAGTTTTACGCAATCTGTTCAGAAACAGCTGTGAATTTCGGCGGCAGTTTTTAGTCTTGCGAGCGAAAGGTGAAGAAGATGCCTTTTATACGAGAAGCGATTTCCCTTTTGGCAGTTTGTGCTGTTTTTTATGGGTTAATTACGATTTTATTCGTAATCTATTGCTGCAGGATATTCGTTAAATGTGCGAGGAAAGGCAACGATATGGAAAAGAATGCTGACGACCTGGATAGATCCATGGAATTTGAGAGCATTACCGAAACGTCGGTGTGCATCGACGAGTCCGAAAATAGGACCTTCACCCATCAAGGGAACGTTAATATCTTTCAGGATGACAACAAACTGAGAAGGTTAACGCTTTCGAATCTCGACCAAGGAAACAACTTGCGGTTCTCTCAACCAGAAGGAAAAGACATGAAAAGGTCGAAAAAAGTTAAAAATCACGAGCAAACAGGTTCAGTACGATCTTGTTTGTACAACGACTTCTCTATGGACACACGTCTTTAAACGCGAAATTCAAATTTCAACCGGTAAATTTACCTGTTTTTGGTGTTGATCTATTTATGTTACACATTCAAGACTACACATCTTGGTTAGAACTGTAAGCAGAGACCGCTTTTGAATCATTTAAGAACAGCCTTTGTAAACCGACGTAATGTAAAAAAACGCGATGGTGAAATTCCCGGAACTTGAAACAACGGAATAGAGAGGCCTTCTTTGTTAACCAAGTCAAAATTTTCCTGTAACTTAATAATTGTGACGGTACGTAGATTTTCACGAATTTCGTACTTAATGACTAAAAGATATATTATGTTATTGTCTTGAACTGACAGGATCGTAATCATATCAACATTATATTTAAAGCAAAATTTCACCATGCAAGCCGTTGTTGAATTGCCGGCCTTGAAAACAAAAATAAAGGGGAAAAGTTAGTTAAGAAACTGTAGTGCTACATCTGTGAGGAGAGACGGAGGGGTATAACAAGATATTTTGGTTTTATCGTTTTGACGAAAGAGCCAACGCTTCAAACGTCAGCCTTAGAAATTCTTCATGGTGGACAATTTAAATTGAATACTAAGTTACATTCTTTTTGAAAAACTATCTCAAATGTTACTGATTACTGTGAAACATTTGCTCTATCTCATATTTTCTTTAACTGTTATATTATCAAATAATCAAATAACATTTTTCGCCCACATCACTGCATCAGTACCGCCATATTTAATTTCGATTCCAGTCTCTTCCCTGGAGCCTCCCGTTTTTACTTATGAACACGTAACGAAAGAGACGTGGACTCTGGGAGAGAGTTAATTTTCGACCCCAGAGGTCCTTCCAAATTGTTGTCGTCAGTCATGCGCGATAGAGGAGAGAGCCTTGGGGAATGGGATTGCGTCTTATGAATGATGAGCGCTGTTTCCATATATTCACCATACGTGAGCGCATATGATGATCTTAGGAGAACTGTAGAGGTGATAACATGTTCCTGTAATGTAATTGAAAACCTCTACTTCTCAGCCAACTCTATACCAGCCGCGAACTCGCGCATCAAACCAGTTTTCCTGACTCATTATGTTACGAGAATCTTAAAACTTTACTCTCTTCACCAGCGCCTCTCAGTTTTCTATAAACGCAAAGGGAGGCTCTGGGGGCGAGATGGAGTCAAGCGTTATCTCTTCAATATCTATCAACGGTCTTCAGGGAAGAAATGTTTGCTCCATCCGTTAAAAGTAAACACTCTCGTAAGGCAAATTGAAAAGCTTGTGATGAAGTTTTTTCTCCATTTATTCAAACTGTCAGTTTCATTTGACATAATAAATGCGAAATACATTAAAGACACCTTTACTTTGACGGATGAGTTGACAAAGTTTCGACAGATAAATCAATTTAACCTGATGACGTATCCGCTTGCTCTTAAACAAAGATGGTTATGGCCGGAAAAGCTTTTAATTTCCGAGTATAAGTTCCCATCATTAATGCGGCATTTTATACTTCAAAATTTAAATTTCATATGAGATTGGGCAACAAAATAAGTGCCAATCATAATACGATCTGCAATTGAATGAAGCCAGGAAACTTATTTCTGACTAACGACATTTTGAAATAACAATAACAACAAAAAGAAATGCCAATTGAAAACAAAACAAATAAACAAATGGAAACGAGTTTTTAAAAGGCCAGCAACATTTAATACGCACGAGAGATAACGTTGCTTACCGGCCTATGGGTTTGATAAAATTATTGTGATAAGGTTATTTTTAATACTTCGAAACTAGCGCATTTATTTTCGATGAGTTTAGAATCCAGTGCGAAACCATTTAGAGTCTGGAAACCTTGATATACATTACCGTGGTTGAAAATGTAAAGAAATCGATTTGAATATGGTACTCTGTATAGAAAAGGTAAATTTGTTCTGGTGCACATGGGGTTTCTTGTTACAAAAAAAGAATTACAACCCCTTACCAAGCTCAACAATACAGGGGAGCAAAAATCGCCTGTAATGTTTGATAGAGTGCGTGGAAAGCCCACAAAGAAAATTAAAGCCATGTCTTTTCTATTTGTTTTAGCGTTCTAATTTTTTTCCGGCTGGAAAAGCTGAAAATATAAAGATGACGGCGAGCAGTATGACTCTCTAAGGCCTTGTCTTTCTGTCAGTCTGTAGACAATTGGTTTGATGTAAAGATCAGAAATGGAAATACAAAAACTGACTTTTGATAACGAAAAGTTGTGAAAACCTTTTCGAAGCCATATGCCATTTTTCAAGGAGTGAGCGGAAAAATCAAATAGTTATTTAAAATTCAATTACGTGTACACCGCAAAGCACCGAGTGTTGACGAAAAAAAACCGGTTGCGACGGTAAGAGTGACTTGTTCGAAGAGCAACGTTGAATTGTTAAGGATTTGGTCGTTAAAGCTGAATTCATTTGGGGTGCAATTCGAACCGAGCCACGGGGATATCAGTAGATTAATCAGTTCGGGAGAAATTCATTTGGAGTTCCGTTTTGAAAATAAGAGGAACTAAAAGTGTATCCGACGTAACAAGATTCAAGTCAAAAGACAACAACTGTATTTGAATTCCACGTTTTAAGGAAACAAAAAAATGTGTACAGGCTAGAAGGGTCATCATATTTGGCGCAGGCATCGTGGATTTGAAGTCGACTGATTTAAAATGTCAGATGCAAACGTTTCGCCCATCGTTGGACAAGAAATATGGGCAGCAGTATCTGTTGTGTTTTGTGTTGCGGTTATTTTGATTTTTCTACTCATTTTATGCTGTGCTTACCGAAGACATCGAAGGGTTAGGGACCTGACTATGTTCATGCCAACAGAAAACACTCCAGCACCATGGCTTGTTTGTAATGGTAAAGACAAACGCGAAGATAGTGATAGATTCACTTCCCAAGTGTAGGGAGCGCGTTTACATGATAAATATACATCGAATTCATAAAGAAAGATTTGACGATTTTCGTTGTTTCACAAATACTACGTAAAAGCAACAAAGATGGCTGATTCATCTGATGAAGAAGCTCTTAATTCCGAGCCGTTGGCAAATTTATTTACCTTCACGAACTTCGGGCCGGGTAAAGGGAACACAAGTTCACAGAGTGAAACGATGGCGCGCAAGTTCGACAAGCGTTTTGAATGAAAATCGTTGCAGACTTCAGTGAGGAAGCAGGGTTGGATAATAAGATAAAATTTCCCAATTCTACAAGGTCCTAACTAGGTCAAAGATAAAAAAAAGCTTTATGGCGAAACATTCTGTTAGTCTTCAAACCATATACATTTCTTTAAAAATGAAATGGACACACTTGTCCTTTATAACTAACCCACAAGCTTTCTCCCTAAAAATTTCGTGACATTTCTCATTTTTCAACTTGTGCGTAAATTAGCCGCTATTCATATGCTGCTTTTTATAACCGTTTGATCTTTGGGAGGTTATTATACAACAATTCACAAGACAGTTTAAACCTAGTTAAAACAAACTTCGGTTACAGAGGGTTTACATAATGCAATATTTCATTTTTCCTTTTTTTGAGAATTTAATGATACACCGAAAAACTGAAAATTTAAGTTTTTAACGTCAATCATTCACTAAAAACTACAGGAAAAAAATGTACTAAGCGTGCGCTCGACACTTTTGAATTTTCCCCCAGGGCAAATAATTCATCTATGTTAAATTAAGTACATTTTGATTTGCTTTGGTCCACGTCCACTTCTTTGAATTTAAAAAGAAGTTTCTGTTAAATAAAAAAAAAAAAAGACGGCAGTGGAATTTAAGACAGTGTTGATGAAAACTGAATTTTTTTATTGAAAACTGTTGCAATTGCCAGTTTTCTTGATATAAATGTGTTAATAAAATGCTACAACTAAAGTAAATAATCGAATGCCTTTGACAGATACATAGAATTATTATCATTTTTAATACTGAATGTAAGGCACAAATTGTAAATGCCAGTTTGTTCGCATCAGGCAATCAGTCAAGTTTTATCAACAAATTTGTCTTTCATAATGCACTTTGATCTTTCATCTTGATAAATTAATTCATTTTGAATTCAATTCTTTATTGCGAATGTGTTCTGCGTTTTAAGTGCGTCAGCGTTGGAGAACCAAAGTATATTATTGCGCGAATTGACGTTTCCTGAGTGAAGAGTGAAAACATACCGGCGGGTTTAACAATTTTCTTCATCTGTTTTTTCTGGCGAGTTCAAGCCTTAGATAATTTGAAATCTGAAATGTAACCATGAAATAGTTCTGACACCTTTTCGACTCGGGCTTTGTGGCTTAGCTTTTTGACATGATTGTAACAATTAAATGTTCGCTTTAGCGCTCAACAACATCTGCATGCATTCGCATGAAGTAGATTCACATAGAATTTGAAAATAAGCTAACTTTGCGAGACGATGCACAATGGTTCTCTTCCCCGAAAACCGCTAAAGAGAAAAACGAAATTAATTCAAAACTCAGTGATCCAGATACTTGAAAATATGGTAAATGCAATTCCTATTGATGAGTTGAAATCTCGAATGCTCTTTTTCAACCAGCCGCGAGTTATTGTGTCGTCTTGAAACTATATTGCGAAACGTTAGGATGCTGAAATTTTTACATTTTATTGATATTTCGCCCGAGAAAACGAGATGAAAATATATGAATTATACGCCATTTAATAAATACCGTCAAACTAAGCTCTATGTCTCATGGAAAGAGTTCCCTTTTAGATAAAGCGAAAGGGAAGCTATATTGGTGCTCTTTGGCTTCTCGGAGGTTAATAATACTTGACTACAACGACCTTCGAACAGTCTAATCACGTGCGCGCGAATGGACCGTATTTTTTTATCGGTTTACTGGCGTAATAGACCACTAAGGATGTTGAGAGAGCAGGAGAAACGGTTTCCGAATTACTCGGCTCCTGCTCATGAGTTACAAAAGCGCCGGATAGAAAATGCGGTCTTCGCTTTCATAAAATGAATTTTAACGAAACACATTATGTTTCAATTTTTTATGGGTTTACCATTTCTACTTATCAGGGCTCTTTAACGACACTTAAAATTCAGGGTAATAAGATGACATTAGGTTTCTCGTCATCCCTTCTTTACCAAAGAAAGCTATTTTATCTCGCTAGACCAAAATAAAAAACTTAAAACTACAAGCTGTTTGAAAACCCCTCTTTATTTAGCGCATATACTACAAAATTTAATTAAAACTTTGTGCCTGTCGAAAAAGACCACCAACGTTTTTGATCATTTTTTCCATGTTAAAGTATTCTATCATTAACCTCTCTCTTCTTAAAGGATTTTTTTCAATCTTGTTCAATCTTTTTTCCCTCAAAAATGAATAGTCAAGAATAAATTGAATAAATTGAAAAGTTGATTCAACTCCAATTTGAAGAGTTATCCCTTAAACATAAAAAACAAACAAAAAAAACCCCAAAATTGCCTAGAGATCGCCCATTATTTATCACCTGGGTAAAGGAGGGGGGGAAGTGAGGCGGTGGGGAGTTGGGGAAGGGAGGGGGGTCCTGAAGATCATGGTTGTTTCGCAACAAGATTTACCTGATCCCCCTATAAGGCTCTTTAGAACTCTAATGACCCATCATTGACAGTTTTAATTTTAGAGTTCCCCCCCCCCTCCATGTTAGGTTATTAAAAATCTTGACAATTAATTTCTCTTAATATTTGCAACAAAGTCTGCGTAGCGAGGCTCCTTAAACAGGGAAGAGGGAGGAGAAGAGCGGATTCATGGGATGACAGAACACTCCGTATTCTATCGTCTCCTCCCCCTCTTCATACTCTGTTAGTGACGCCTGATCTCCTCCCCCCCGTTCCCTCTGAAAACCACGTGCCCCCTCAAGTCCTTACACTTCCGCTCCCCCCTAAGACAACTGATAATGATCGATTCCTCAAGAACTCACAAATATTTCTTTAGAAACCTCTAACCGTGTTAAAAAAAGATAATAATAGAACAAAAAACAACAAAAACAAGGTGAAAAACCCCCGTTCACAGCTAACGTTAAACGGAAATTCATTAAACCATCCGTTACAACTGTTACATCTCGCGTTGTCAAAACGAGTCTTTTTAAGGTATTCTTGCAGATCAGTTCTCTCTGATGTTGAGCGTCATGCGTTTACTAGTCATTGCCTCACGATGAATTTCCATCTCAGGCCAAAGTCCTTGGCTTATCAACAAGCCTTTGGCGCGTAAAATTTTCAGGAGAAACATGATGGACCAAACACGTGACTATAACTCTGAGCACGCATTCTCAATAGCGCCAGGCTTTTGGATGACCAATCATTTCGTGTCAAATTGAGAGACGTCGAACCTTCTTTCTCATAAAGAGGACTCTTAGATGGCGAAAGTGGCCGTGCAAAGCCTGGACTCCAAGGGGGAGTAGGCGCCGGACCCGCACCACAGCAAAGGCTCCCGGGCGGACAAGATCGGCAGGGGGAGCGGACTGGGCGCGAGGAAGGGCTATGACTTTCGAGGATATTCTTAGAGCCTGGTAAAGAGCTGACTGGGCAGGTCATGGGAGGGACTGGAAAGTAAAGATGAGAAGCTGGAGAGTAGAGTCCTTCATGTGGATAATAAATGCCTGAGTGGTACGGGAACGACGTCCGAGGGTGTTGGCGTTCTTGTTTTCGATGTTTCGCCCGCCGATTTTGAAACCAGACCTGAAAAAAAAATTATTTCAATCAGATCTTTACTTGCTTTTAAGAAGTACTCACATTTATCGCTAAATTTTATCTCTACTGTCTCCCGCGCGCGGTAACTCGCCAGCAAAACGCGATGATGCATGCACCAGGATCGCGCTGACTCAGGTCGAACATTGAAAAGGAAAAATATATTTTTTGAATCAGTGAGCATTGCGTAAATAAATATTTTACTACGTGGACAGTAGTGAAACGGAAGCTTAAGGTAGTTTAGAAGGAGAACAATAGGAACATAGTGACAATAAAATACAGAACTGAAAGCCAAATTAGAATATAGCCTAAGGGATAGTAAAATAAGTGAAGCATGCACCTTACAAAGGACACGACGCAATCATCAACAGACACGTGTATTTACAATGGCGTCGAAATAATCGTGAATCGTAGGGAGATTAATTTTGTCTCAAAACTTTTATACAGCAGATCCAATTTCTTCACCGAAAAGAAAATTGCTAAAAAGAATTACGGTTTTTATTTTAAAAGGCACAAATATAGCCCCATTCTTTTAGTTGTTAGTATGAATTTCCGGAAGAGAAAACAATCGGACAGGTTTTTTTACTCTTTACAAATGAAAAGAAGAAAAGAAGATTTCAGGGATTAATTTCGAAATATTACAACGGAATTTTGCAGGTATATGAACACTTGAAAACCAAAATTAACGAAGCGCGAAAATCTTGCAGCCATTTATGATCCATTGTCGTTAAAACGAGAGCAATGAAACTGGGTTTGAAACTTCCCGTGTTACTTTTAATTTGCAATCTTCAGTAATTTCTAAGCACCGTTCTTTGGTCTTTGTTAATTAGGGCAAGGTGTCTCAGCATGTCAAAGTACATGATGTTACAGCACAAAGAGAAAGGCTTTAGAAACTCTCATGTGTATGTACTACTGTTCGAAAAACTAAAAAAAAAAACCAAAAACGAATCTGTCCGCGAGCGAAAACTGTTTGATCGCCCCTTCAGCCATGTATTTTTCAAGCGAGAAAACCCAATTGTAACACGTGGCACGCGTAAAGCTCAGCGAGTTCTTTCCCGTGCCAATAAATAGCGTATCATTTCAAAAACTCACAGCTCGCAAATATATCAACCCCATCTTTTATTTCAACTTTTGTGCGGAGTGGTAAATTGTTTGTCAAAACACGACAACACAGCCTGCATTTGAATAATAGATGTTTAGGAAAACTCAACCCAGCTTATTAACTGCCTACTCGACTAATGAAAGAACTCTATTCTCCCGCCGAGATGATATTCAACAGGCAATACGAAACTTATTTACCTGAAATATTAATAACACGTGCCATACGGTAAATTGTATCAAAAGAGCTAATGAGCTATCTGTTACACAGCTTATTCTAGGGCAAAACTTCCTATCAATAATGATCAATTATCACAATAAAGTACAGAATCGTCCAGAAATTGACAGAGCTCCGCTGTATTTTTCCATTTTACAATCAGAAACGTTGCCATTTATACCTTCATGTATTTTACTTGCGTAAAACGTAAACATTTTTGTCCTGGTTTCAGCACAAACGTATAGGAAACGTAATGTAAGACAATTCATCGAAATTTAAGAGGTGTGTCTCTAAAAAGAATTGATTAGACCAAGCTATTTAAAATTCTATTTGGAAAAGGAATATTTAGTTAAATTTTGAATTAGCCCTGTTGGTATAACGGTTCTCTGGGTCTGAACGTGTTGTTCTTATTTGAAAAATAAACAATAGATTAGTAAATTCATAATCATAGCTGGCTCAGTTTCTTTCGACATCACGAAAGCAGGTTTGCGGTAAATGAAGCGTTGCAAATTTGGCAAATTTACACATGGAGAAGTCCCAAATTCGCTTTCATAAATCTCTTTATCTCTCTGTTTCTGGTCGGGACTTAGTGAATATTTTTCACACAAGGAATTCTTTTTAATTCGCCGTTACACTAATATCCAAAAATCTCAAACGGTTTCTTAAGACTTAGGAAGTGGCTAAACGAAGCGTACACGTACGCTCATTGGAATTAGGCGGCCGTGTGTAAGAGATTGGCTTTTCTTCACCGCTCTTGAAATTAATCAGTTATCTGAAGCTTCTATCAACAACTGCGACGAGGTTAAATTCGTTATCTTGTTTCAATTTGACCAAATGCTTGTTCTGCTTAAAAATTTACGAAATAGTGCGGGTTCGCTTTGAGATTGGACAAAAGAGTCATTCAAGTGGGTAATTTCGGAAAAACTAATTCTCTGCGATTCGAGATTCACCAACAATTTGTGTAACCGCTTAACTAGCAAGTAAGAAAAAATTATCTTCAATTATTTTATTCACGTTTTTCGGCCAAAGGTTAGTGCCAAATTTTTTTCAATGTTTATTTTAACTGCTTAGCAGGTTGAGTTCTGTCAAGCCCTTCACACCTATCGGACAATACTTGTTTTTCAAGTGCTTACTGTTTATTAATGACATCCAAAGATGAATGAATTTAAAAAGCCACTTATGGTTTTTTTAAACTCTATTTACTAAGATATTCGATCAAGCCATAGACCTCAGCCTAAACCTCAGAATTATAACATGTTGCAACAATGAATCCGGTGTAGAATTCGCCAGAAGAAGTTTGACGCGAGCAAAAACGCAGCCGTGTTCTTTCCCAGCGAATTTGCCCGATAATTCAATTTCCACTTCGCCCAGACCTCCGATATAATAATTTGCTAATGGCAAACTTAAGAAATTTTAAAAAGTGTCATTTGCGTCTAAATACGCTTTCACAAAACAAATGCCGCCCTTATTCATATTGATACAAAAGGTACTCCTTGAATAATAGATGCGCGAAATTCTTCAACTTAGGTAAACAGAAACCTTGACAATTTGCCCTGTTCTAGAGAAAACCATTGTATTCTCCAGACGGACTAGATAAGACGCCTACACTTTGGACTTGAAAAGTGGAAACATTTTTCTTCCCTGACCACAATAATTTCTGCGTTCAATTTTAAGGCCTCTTGAGTCAGATCGATGCGGTAAGTTTACTTTCCGTAATAACTTCCAACAGCTGCTAATTAAACTGTCTGTTCACACCATATACACACGTGCGCCGCAAAGCAGGTGGAAGCTTTACTGCGCTTGCGTGGTATCGTCATAAGCTAATTTAAGCTTTACAGATTAACACTTAACATTTCTCTCAACAGAAATTCTCCTTAAAGCGACGCGCCCATCAGGGTCAATCACCAAAAAGTGCGCGCTTTTGAAATAAGTTTAATCCCAGCGCTGTTAATTCCAATTCTCTTTTTTCCTCGAACGTGCAGGTAGCCCAAAATGTTTTTGTGTCCTTTTAATTGAAAGTAATAACAAAAACAAAGATAGCTATTGATTCGATTAGCCTTGGCCGCCCATGAGCGCAGGCCTAGAAGACAAGAAATAGAGAGAGAGAGAGACAAGAGACAATTTGTGGTTCTTTCAAGTTTCGTACCTGTACTCGGGCCTCGTTCAAGTTGATTCCCTTTGCAAGCTGTTCCCTCGTGAATACATCAGGATACTGGGAGCGGTTAAATGCTTCTTCCAAAGCATCAAGTTGAGCCTGCGTAAATGTCGTTCTGTGGCGGCGTTTGCTGATGCTAAGCTCTTCTGTTGATGTTTCTTCTTCTTCTCGTTTCCTCTTTGCGTGGAAACCTTTATGAACAACGTGAATTAACAAGCACGCTTGGGAATTTTTTCAAATGCTCACAAAGTCACCAACACAACCCAAGTATCTTCGATTTGTATTCATACCAGTAATGAAAAGAAAAAAATGTCCACAGTAATATTGGTAACAGCTTTATATTTGAAATAAATATGAGTTTTATCTATTCCAGAAGAGCTTTGTGGCGCGCAGCAGATTCCGTGCTGTAAATAGCAGCTTGGTCTTCCCCAAAATGACATACAATGAGCTTTGTGCCACAAGCAAGCAGTTACAAAGGAGAGACGTATCCTATATCCTCGACCATTGACTTTGCAATGAGGTGTTACTTTGCTTAATGTTTTCTGTGTCACTTGAAACTTTTCAACATTACATTATAGCCTGTCTGATCTAAATTAAGAATTTACCTTTTAATAAGGGGTCTTTGACTTCTATGTCGTCCTTCTCCTGCTTGGTATGCATCGGATTCGATTTCTGATCGTCCGAATCGGCTAGAATTTCCCGGTGGAATTCCGAGACACTGCCAAATTGCGAGAAATGGTCTCGATCTGACATGGCGCTCTAAACCATTCGCGTACGACAAACCTCTCTGGGCCAATGTTAGTTGCAAGTGTAAGAGAAACTGTCGAAAGATAATTGCTTTGTAAAAACTATTTGCATTGCAATGAGCTTGTCGACCAATCACAGAGCTGTGTTTAATTGTGTCGCTGTCTGGCTTGTCTTTGTTCCCATCTGATTGGTCGAGAGTCAGTGCCACAGTAGTAATTTAATTAGATTCAATTGATAGTTAAGAGCCTATTTGGGCCATCGGTCCCGCTGTTTTGTTTGAATAACGTTTTGACAGAAGCTATTAAGCGGCAACCGTCTGAAAGAAATAACACCAAACTCCCTCCCCGGGTGATTCACTAAGGTCCACAATTCCATTAATCAAATTAGCGACAAACAAAGGGCTTTTCGTATGACGGGTAAACGATTGTATTTACAAGCACTCCAGCCCGTTTCTGCTCTGTCGCTCAGGGCAGAAAACAATACAAACAACTGACAGCAAATGTTTGCTCTCGACGCAATTTATTGGTTGACGCGATTTGGACAAAGTAAATCCACTTCAAAGTAGATAACTACTGGCCGACGCTCAAGATAAATTATAGCAGGTTTAATCTTGGAGATAAGCCTGCAAATTATCTGTGAGGTACAGAAAGACCATTTCATTGAACAAAATTAACAATTTGCATGTTATTATCTTTCCTAAAAATTCAATTAACTTTTTCTCTCTTTTTTGGATGTTTAAAACGCAGGTCGGTCGGACCGTCCTCACAGGTGTTAAATGAAGTCTAAACAAGAGGTACGCGACTTTATATTTACCTCGCAAAGGAATTTTATGATCCAAAGACTTCAAGACTTTGTTAGAAAGAAGACGTGGGAGATAATATTCAATTGGTAAATGAAATTCACTCAAGAAAACCACTTTTAAATATTAATTAAAATCCATCCACCAGTACACGTAATATTTACTTGGCAGAATAAAGTCAAGTGCTTTTATCAACACGCGGCTTTGAAAATTTGCCGAGATTTCAGTGAAAACATCCTTAAAACTCACAAAGGAGATTTCGAAGGAAATTTATCTACGCTCTTAACTTGCGAAATACTACTTCAGGCGTTTGTAATTCAAGGCAATTTATTCGTTGCATTTAATGTCGTCAATTGCCAAAAAGCCTTTGAGCTAATTACATTAAAGGAACAATTTTAATATCTGAATAATTTTATCATTAAGAGAGTCTGCCATGACTAAAAGATCCATCAGGTGATTTTTGTTTTTTTACATTTTTGAATTTTTTTTAACGTAAGCAAAACATGCAAACACAGATGTCTTTGTAAATGTACGTTACCCCCGTAACTAGGATAGGCCTGAAAAAAATGTCAATTTAAAAAGCGATTTTTAAGAAAATTGTTGAATTAAACAGGTCTCTCGTTAACAAGAATTTTATTCGTTTGTTCGATTTTTTATCATCGCAAGGCTCCAATTATTAAAGAAGAAAAAAAACTTAAGAAACGAAACTGGCTAAACTAAAGTAATTGACTTTAAGTAAGCAGTCATAAATATAGGCCTGTTTTGGTTATAATTAGGATTCTTAATCTTTAATGATTTGGAGCAAATTGCTTTTGAGTGTGGCGAGCCGAATGGACCTGGAGGAAAAATGATAATAATTTATCGAGCAAAGTGGCTTGGTATGAATAGCGAGGTGTTTACAGAAACCTCAGGTTTTTGAGAAAAAAATTGAGAACGAAGTAGATTATCGACCTTTCCGAAAGTAACTAAGTAAACATTGTTTTCATGTTGATAGCTTCGTAACCATTTCAAAAGATGTCGGCAAATTGCCCACGCAAATTTTGTTAATTCTACGTTTAGTGATAATGAGTTTCAACTACATAAAGGATGTTTAATCGATTGTATTCAACTCAATTGTGAGGCAGATCGAGAAAATTTCTCTTACGCAGCACGAATTTAAAAGCCTATCCAAAATTTTGGGCCGATTGTGGCGGAATTTGAGCAAAAAGCCAATTTCTATTTTGTACAAACTTACGACAGATAACAGTTTCTTTCGAATTGTAGATAACAAAATAATTAATCTTAACTTACTTGAACAACGTGCTCGAAAAATATAACTTACAAAGTAAAATTGCTCATTAAAAACTTTCATTGTCCAATAGTTAATTATATGAATTGTAAAATATATTTCTAATAGGGTCTTGGGATAACACAGATTCAAAACATTACTGCTTCCCTGAAGAAATCGGGAATTCACCAAAACAGACTGAATCTTCTTCTTTGAAAAAAAGTTTTTACAACAGACGAATCAAAAGAACCTTTCATGTTCCATAGCGTTTAATATTTTAAGCGTGGAAATATTCAGAACTTTTAAATAAGTTTATCTGTTTAATTATTGTTAATAACGCATGATGTTATAATTGATAAATATTGACTCCTTCTTCGACCGTAAAATAACTTTACGTTTGGAATTGAAATTGGTAATTTCAATCACTTAGTATTTGAAATTTAAAATCTTATTTTAAACTTAAACGCACATCGATCAGTTAAACTGTTCATTAAAGAACTTATTGTAACGTTTGTTTGCATTCTCATGTTTCATTAAACCTGTGAATGGCTTTCAATTTTGCAAAACTCCTCGTCCACAAAAGAGTTCTAGAAGGTACCTGCTTATTGCATTTTTCAAGAAGAAAAAAAAACAGTGACCCATGAAAGAAAAACAAAAAACGCAGAGTTACTATAAGCGAAGAGAAGACATTCTTCCTACACGATTATGAGAAACAAATAGTGGTGAAAATATATATTTTTAAAAGGAAAAAGTCGTAAAACTCATAAGAAATTTGGATGAAAACGTCACTGGTATTTTACAACTTCACCTGCCTTCGCACTAGTAACACATGCAAATGCTGCCTCTTAACTAAACAAAAACTGCCGTAATGAGATACATCAGCTAAATTCAAGTAATCCTTCTATATTTTACAAGCTCGATGTGAAGCTGTTAAAGAAATTAATGCAGCTATCACGACTAAACAAGCCTAATTATAACTATCGAGAAAACATGTGTTTTTCAAAACCGGGAAATTATGAGTTTAAAAAATCAGCTTTCAAATTCCGACGTAAGAAATTGCTCATTCAAACTTATTTCGTGCTTTTTATTACAAAGCGACAGCGTCAGGAGCAGGTACAAAAAATATAATTTTTTTGATAAAACAAAAAGTTCTGTTCTACCCTTAAGTCTAAAAAAACCGTAGACAAATAACTTTGTTATCAGAGAACAGAAAAGTTGAATATGGAAACATCGTTTGAAATGAAATGCAAATTCAAAGAAAATTAGCCTTAGGGATATTCAAAGCTCATTGGAAAAGAAAGAGCGCAAAAAAAGAAAAAAAAAATCGTTTCCTATTACAGTCAAATTATCTAACTACCCACGCAAGATCCAACCTTAATGGCAGTTATTCACTGTAACTTCAAGCGACCTTTTAATCAATTAGATCGAAATTTCTTTAATACGATAAAGAAGAGTTCTTTCTCTTGAAACTGCTTTGTTTGCCACTTTGCAATTAAAGCACAGTCTGCAAGAGAACTCGGCTATTTGGACGGAAAGAGACAAATTTGAAAAAAAAAATTGTTTTATCAATGGCTTCAATCTGAAGATCTTTACTTCACGAATTTAATCTGTGTTTAACAAAGTCAAGTTGCTACGTGAAAAGGTGTTCATAGATAAGGTTGTTGAGACTAAATTTCCTGGAAACTGGTTCATGAGTCGGTTAAACGTTTCACTACGAAGATTATCCCTTTTGACTTCACTGAACCACGGGCACGCTATGATCTGCAATCAGGTTCGAAAATTCACAATTTTTATAAGTCGTCGAGATGAAACGTAATTTATTCAAGCTTGTCTTTAACTCAAATGGCCTTTTAAAAATTTCTAAATGAATGGTTTCTAGTTTAGCAATATGTGCATAAATTTCAAATTCTCTCGAAAGGAAAGATCAGCATCGAATGGAACAGAAAGCGAAACGTCTCAAAATCGTTTTCTTAAGTTGCCTTGATGAACGAACGCTCGCAGATTATTCGACTTTCAATGAATTAAAACTTCGCCCGAGAGACAGCGAAATTTTCCTCTTGAATGAAAGACTGGTTAAATCATTGTTATGCTAATCTTTTGTCCAACAATTACCTGGAGAAGACCACTTTAACATATAACGACAATGAGTTTAAAACAAAGACAAAAGTTTTTACTATTTGCTCGCTATATCTTTAAGCAAGTAAACCAACCACCGTCGTGGCATCTTGATCACCAAAATTTAAAATCCAGACCCTTCAGTCTAAAGTCGTTCGCACTGTTCTCAGAGGCAAATTTCTCTTGGTTTTGAAATTGCAGACTGGTCGTCAAGTACTCATTGAAATTGAATTGTTAGATGAAAAGGGGTTAAAGAAAATTCCATAGGAAAATTTTCAGTCTCTGGAAAAGTTCATAACTTTGACTATCACAGTTTTAATACCGTTTCAAATTATAATTTAGGTGTTGGTCTTGATAGTAAATGAACTCTATTTTCTTAAAATTCACCCGCAAAAAATGCAGTGTAGACTTAATGAAGCTTAAACCCCTGTCTGAAAATCCCTTTTTTAATTTCCGTTTTTGTTTCTGTTGAGAAAAATAAACTTAATGTCAGAATATGGTGATAGTGCTAAACAAAAACATGTGGGCCAATTTTATATTTATAAAAATTTTGGACACAATTCAAATGTCTTTCATAGTCTCATGTGATGACCCGTAACCACGCAAGTCTGATTCTACATCACGTTGTGTTTACACCTTGACTAAGAAGGGTTGAAGTTCTTTCAGCGATGGAGTTACAAGCTATGGTAACCTTTCTTCTTAAGCTCATAATTGATTTGAAAATTCGAGTGGAATTTTATATATAATCAACACTTTTTGAAATTGCCCTTTTTGGTACCAACAGGAAAACTGCATCTTCTTTCACTCGATTCTGTTCTTCTTAAAAAGACGTTCCGAAATAGCACAGCAGCCATTTTGGATATTACCGCTTCAGTAAACATAAGTATGTGATATAAAAAAGGGTTAACTCAAATTCCCCGCCAACTCGAACAAGATCCGATTTTCCTTGGATTTGACCCCATTTTTCCATTCATTATAATGACCATCAGCTAACTCGACTTAAATCGAACTCCCCGTTCACTCGAATTAAGTTTACCTTCCCTTGGCTCAGGTTTAATTTGATAACTCGAACTTAATATGAAAACTTCGGTCGTTAAATGTCTAAGTGTCAGAGCAGAGCTAATTGACACGCCTTAACCTTCAATCGTGATGGAAACGAACGTAATGAAATTTATGAAAATAAATTAAATGCATTTAGCTCAACTTCCCGAGCTAAAATTTCTCATGAAAAAGTTCTTATAGAACAAACTAAAAGACTGTTGATTGTGCAATGATGGAAAAATACATGATTCGTTATCAACTATTAACAGGATAATTAAAATTCAACAAACCATAACAAACGTGAAGACCACAACAAAAACAGTATGCGCACTGCATACTGGCCAATACTGGGTATTTAAGTAAACAGTTATTAAACCCCTGCTACCATTGTTAACTTTTTATTGTTCATTTCCACTCTTGAAAGGGCCGCGGAAATGGTTTTTACAGACGAATTTTATTTACAAACAGCATTTGTTTGACAAATATATCTTTTATAAGAGAGGTCTTTAGTTTCTTTGACGAGGCAAATTGTTCAAATCGTTTAACCACATGCGCCCCCATCGTCAACAAATTAACTGGCACATGGAGCTCTCTTTTGAAAGAAAGAAAGCCGCTGTAGGTTTATCACGGGCGCAGTCGCCCCTCACTGAAAGCAAATGTCAACGTTGAAATTGCAAGTCCTATAATGTAACCTACAAGTGCTCCTATCACACAAGGAATGGGCCACACCTGAAAAAAATGAAAAATATGATTTATTAAGTAGCTTTTTGCTTCACTCACCCATTATTAGTATTAATATTATTATTATTGCAATTATTATCATCATAAAAGGATGAGGATTCTCTTTGTTGGCATGAGTGAGGGAAAAAAAAACACTCAGCAGTGATTTATTATGCCTGGAATTTGGTAAATAGTGTCCAATGTTCCCACAAATATCTATCAGAAAAAACTCAAAATAAATAGCCCCAGTCCTCTCCCGGCCTAACCTGCCAGGGTCTGTCCCAGTCCAAAGGAATGGGAAAGGCTCCAAGCCATGCTCCTAACAGTGTGAATATAATAGAACATTGGAAATATGCTTCAGGAGTACCATCTGACCTGTAAATACAAACACATATAATGTTTATCATGGTCTCACAAAAGAAAATGTGGAGTGAAATGAACTTGATCACCACTAGATTCTAAACCCTTCATCATGAACAGGCCAAACAAGATTAAATGGGAGCTTTGTCACTTTCTTTTGGAAAAATGCACCAAGTCCTGAATTATATTGAACAAGACGCCTGGAGACATTAATGTGGGATGCGTTGGTCTTTATCTTCAGTCACTCTGGTTTTATGTAGAAAACAATAAATTTAACGCTGACTCTTCATATTACAGGGAATGAAATCCTCAAAATTTAATATATGCTTCATTGTTAATTTTTCTAAATACTCGGTGTTTGCCCACATGATGGTGGAATAGAACCATGAATAAAATTTATCTATTGATCAATTTTCCAAGTTGAAGGCTTTAACCCTTTACACTCTAACATCAGTATTTAAATTCTCCATACTTATCTCTGTACATTTACTAAGGTACTGACAAGGAGAATTTGTCTAACAATCAGGAGTTTCATTCGTTGGTGATCATTTCCTTTAATCTCATGACATTAATGTGTGATTTGGTGGTGATATTGTAAGGAGAAATTAGATGCTAGTCACTCTTAGGGGTGAAAGGGTTAATGATGAACAGGGGCAAGGGGTTTGAAATTTGTGACATGAAAAAATTTCCTTGGAAATGGAGATCAAAAGTTTTCAGTAGTCCAGCATACTTATCCATAAACAAGAACCTAGCACTTACCAAGAACTGAAAAATATCCTAGGAAAGAGTTCCAAATGTGCTCCTAGCAGACTACAGGCAGGAAGGACAACTAAATGTGACATTAATAATGCCCAGCAAAAGGTTTCCTCAGTTTGTCTGCATAAGAGTTAAGATAAAAGTCGTCAGTGAAGGAACAAGGTAATTTTCCGTAGAAACTGTGGTGCTGGGTCAATGAGGGGTATCAGAAGATAATTTGATTTTACCAACTAAGTTTAAAATATAAATTAGCCTCCACAGAGAGTTTCTAAAGCTGATGTTTCAAGTATTAGCACTTTGTCAGAGCAGTGGCCCATTGACATTATCAACTCAATTATCATAAGTGAAGGTTGCCAAGCAAAGCCACTTGTTAGTCTGCCATCTCTAGCCAGTTATTTTCAACTCATTTTATAATAATTGTTAATGAACAATTATGCAATTCATAAAATACCATCAAAAATCTTTTTCCCTGCAGCAATTTCCTATTTTGGACTTACAGGTACTTGGTGTTCCAAGCCATTCTTCATGCAAACATCACAATTTAAAAAAACAAAAACAAAAAAACCAAGAGAAAAACAAAAAAAAAAAATCATACTCTGTGATTGAAGCTCCAAACAATACAGCAATAACATGAAAAATTGCAGCTGATCCAAATACAAAAAATATAAGCTTCAAAACTTGGGCTATCTGTAAAATGACAAACAAAATGATTATCCACATTGTGTACAGCATCTATGAGGTGTTATAAAAATAAAAACTAAAGCCATCTTGATGATCTATCAAAAGTAAGCGAACATCACAAAGGGCCATTAAGAGATAGGGCAAAATTTCCACACAACCCCATACTTCATTATGCATCCACATATGGGGCTTTGTTATTCAGTGTATCATTAATAAGATGTGGATGAATAATTAAGTATGAGGCTGTGTAGAAATTTTTCCAGAAATAGAAGAAAAACCATCAATTGTAACTGAGAGAGGGAAATTTAAGTCAAACGAAAACCTAAAACACGAGCTAAGAACTTAAGGTGACAAAAGATTTCAGAGAAAAGTTATTCAAAATTCTAGTTAGGTTAACAGTAATAATACTAACCAAGTTAGCATTTGAGCTGATATGTTCATGAAAAAAGTGACAAAACACAACCCCTTCTTGCAAAGTTAAACCATGTCTTGACAAGGTTTAGCCTGTAAGGAGGGCTGAGTTGATCAAATACTTCTCTCACGTGTACCCTTTAAAACATTTGACTGGATACCATTTGTTGTGATTCAACCCAAGCCAACAATTAATAATGGTAATTGAACTGAGTGGAGTGCAATTTGGGCTTAAATCATACGTGTGATTTCAAAATTGAACAAGCGCACGACATGAGTTCAATTTGAAATCACAAGTATGATTTCAGACCAAAATTGCACAACAGGAGGTTCAATTACCACTTTATAACATCAATTTTGAAATCACCCAAATACAGGACTTGGTCAGTTCAAATATTTAATTACTACAATACTGAGCCAGTTTGAAATTAAATTCATCCATTTTTTGGGAGGAAAAAATAAGAGTTTTGGAAACGAAAGTTGAAAAATTTGCCACATGATCCTTCATGTCTTTCATCTTCCTGCAATTTGATCGGTTACTTTAAACAAGCCTTGAAGTCTGATTGGTTGTTTTGTTTTTAGTGTAGCCTCCTCATTGGCTGGAAGAAAGGTGCAATTTAAAGCAAAAAATGGTGCAATTCGTGAATAAATCGCACCAATTAGAGCCAATCAGATTACAGGGACCACCAGTGATTTCAAAATGGGTGTAATAAACACCTAAATGAGACCAAATTTTTCCCAACTTTAGCAGCGAAAAGCAATGAGAGAGAAGAAGATTAGATAACCATTACTAAGTCAGATCTTGAACTACAAAAGGGGAAAAACTCACCGACAATCTCATCCTAGATTTTGTACGGATAAGTGTAAAACACAACATGGCAAACACGAAACAAAATAACCTCAGAGATGCTGCTGAGCACGTTAATAATGAGACAGAAGTTGAAGCAAAGTTTGAAACCGCAACAGAAGTCCACGCCGCCAATACTTGCACCAAACTAATGGTAAAAAAGTCTTTTGTAGAGTAAAGATGCAGAAGGGCTGGTGCAAGGCCCGCCATCTTGTGATTTATGGTCCAGACTGCTCGCGTCCGTTCCTGACCGAGTTCCAGTTTCTCCTCGAAAGTAAAAATTAACATAATTTTTCGACGTGTTCCTTGTCTCGCGTTTCGGACATTGTCCTACAGTCTCGGGTTGGTTTATCACTGCCTACCCTTTAAATTTCGACTTGCTAACAAATCAACGGGTAATAGTAATTATTATATGCGTACTGTGATGTACAGTTTTGTTGTGGCTACTGCCTCCCAGTGGAGGCCTCCTGTAGCATGCTCTCTCAGGAGTTTTAAAGAGAAATTTCTAAGGCAAACAGACAAAAGGGCCAATTACGGCAAAGGCTTCCACCCTAATAAAACAACTTCTCAAAGACCAGAACGTTGAATCAGCCAACTCATTCACGTAACAACAGCACAATTGAAGACTTTATTTAATTCTCACTGATTGGATATATTTTTCATTCACAACAGAAAGCAATCTATGACCCTTCTTCTTTCACTGGCGCACGAACATAGCGACTCAGTAGCTTTCTTCGCAAAATTAAAAAGTAACAAACTTCTACTGCTACGAAAGCTCATACTAAAACAAAAATAGGTGTATCACTAAGAGAAATTACTTCCCCGTTTGCACAAGCCAAGTGTGAGTTTAAATCTATGTACAATACAGCTACAGGCAACGAAACAGTATCTGCCCCCTTTGTACAATACTGAAAATGATGTACATTTACAACGTATTCCTACAATTATAAAACGGCTGTACAGTTTCTTTGCAGGTACAGGTTTTCAGGTAGAAAAGCATTTGCATAATTTCCTACCCCATTGAAAAAACAGAAAGCTATTAAGTTGTTGGATAAAAGTCAGTATCTGAGTATCAAGCGCACCTACCCTCCCCTAACCTAACATTAATCCCAACTTGTTATCAGTTGACTGTTGATGGATTAAGGGAGGGGTAGGTGGGCAGTTGTTCAGATACTGACATTGAACCAAGTCTTTCCTCCGCAGATAAATAAATGTCTCCCTTAAAGACAACACACAACGCAAATTTCTCCCTTGCCTTTGAAGTGTACACTTACATTCACAACTATGACTACAGTGAATTTTTACCGAGTAACGGCTAGATTCTAGGTTATCAATCGTCTAATGTAGAGTCTAAATAAAAAGAAAAAAAAATTGAATTTCAATCCTAAAATAATGACTACGATACTTCATGTTCAAGAACAATGCTGAGATAAAGTGAGCCCGCAATTATGTCAAAAAGTTGCTAGGCAACTGAGATTATCCGTAGCCCAAGCCTAACGTCACAAATTTCCGAATAGTCCCTATTGTTAAACCTCCGAACTCAATTTCGTTTTCTGATTGGAGGAGAAGTTGGGAGGTGTGACAAAACTTTTTAGAAACTGGCCCCACGGGAAACAGTTAGCTTTATTTCCTTGGGGCCAGTCATTAAGTGCTTATTGTGCGCACTCTACTACGAAAGGTAATGACCTAAGATCATAAAAATTTTTCATCGATCGTTAAGACACGGAAACAAGAAGCCAATAAATTCTACTATTCCTTTACAATTTGACCTCCTACGAACTTGAAATAAAATACTAAAAATTGTAAAAGGTGCAAAACAAAAGGGTAGAACAGTTTGTAATCAAACGAATAAACTGTCCAAGGCTTTGCCAACAGACATTCTTCATCTGACCAACAGACCAGATATCTACCAGCATATATAATAGACTACTAAAGAAGAGATTCTAAAAACGTCAACATGCTTTAACTCTTAAGGGCTTGCTCTCCATTTTTCCGCGGCCTCTCGTCTAGCATCGGGAAGGATTTGATTACGGACTCCTCCCAGGACACTAGAGGTGGCCTCTGTAGCCAGAATAAAGGGCTGAACTACGGTCGCTGGGACCTGGCGCAGGACACCACCCACAGCACCTGTTACTCCCTTCTGTTCGTGTTCATCTTTAGCCACTTGAACAATGTTTGTGGCTGTTTGACCCAGTCCCTGAAAACCAAAGAACCAGTATTTTTTAAAAAAGTATTTTTAATTCTTGTTTTCTCGTCGTCATATTCCCACCAATAGCGTAGCTCCACTTTCTGCACATAAACACACACACAACCCACAATTCCTCCAATCGCTCTGATGAAGGACTAACGCTCGAAACGTCAGCTTTAAAACTCTCTACGGTGGCCAATTCATGTTATCAACTCTGTTGATAATACTAAATGACCCAGTATTTTAAAGGTCATTCAGAGGTGTTGCATATTTTTAATCACGGACTTCGCCGAAAGCAGGGACTGCTAGTGGTAATAATAATTTAAGTCGCACAAACCATATTTTGAAATTAAGACGGCCGGAATAAACTTGAAATTGGAAAGAGCTCGTAAAATAGAGTGAAGATGATCCTATAAGGAAGTTTAGCGTGTATAAAATATGTCTGACCTCTCTGAAGACTTGGTAGGCATTGGATACTCCTTCACGTAAATCAAACGGCTGTTGTGCCAGCCGATTCTGGCCCCGTTTCACTGGGGAGTCTGGACTCACTACGTCATATGCTGTCTCTGCTGCGGACTGAAAGTAAAACACATCACCCCAAAAATAAGTAAATGGGTAAATAGATTAAAAGATAAAGAAAATAAACACTGGAGTAGCCACTAATTCCGAGAGTATATCGAAGAGATAGTATTAAAAGTAAATGCGAAAGTTCCGTCTGCCAACGGTTCACTTGGAAGAAAAAGATGAGAAGGAGGGGGGGCGGGGGTGATAGCTTGAAGTCTGCCGCTTGAATTTTAACTATTACTAATAACAGTATTTTACCTTTTGAGACTGCAAGAGCTTATTTTGCATAAAGTTGTTCACCACAGGAGTCACATTTTAAAAGATAAATACTTCCAGGTAGAGCTAAGTAGGTGCTGTTACATAATATTCCGTCTCGATTAATTTAGTGGTAAGCACATTTCTTTTGATAAAGAAAAAATTATCTGAGGTTTTCAACAAAGCTACACGCTAAGCAAACTCACCTGCTTTTGGCTGAAATTCACAGTGTTAAATTTCTTAGGAAATTTCCTCTTACCTGTATTATCTGCACCACTCGGTTAGTCAGTTCAAGAAAGGCCATAGCAGATGAAGTAGTGAAGGAGTTGGCTCCCCTCTGCAGCCCCCTCATGACACGCCCATCCCGCCGGTACTGATCAATAGGCAGCCATACCAGGTCCACTAATCCCTGGAACAGCTGAAGAAAGGAGTGCACAGGACCGACTCCACCCAGTATCCTAGGCAGTTGGGTGCTCCTTATGTCCGCAAGCCACTCAGACAACGCGTAGTTGATCACTCTGTCCATTCCAAGCAAGCCGCTACGACAACACAGGCGTTTGAGACGCAGCTCAGAGCAATTGAGCTGACCAAGACCAATTAACAGACCAGCCAAGGTGCCCTGGAGAAAAAGAATTCTTGTAAGCGAGAATAAGGGCGAGCGAAGTCGTATAAGCATTAAAGCTGGTACCCCGTTTTTACAGTGGAACGCATATGGGAATATCGCTACTGCTATTGAAGGCGATTCTTGTTCATCGTAAGAAACCTCCGAACAATTCGTCACATTTTTATGACGGTCTGCTGGCAGCCGTTTGAACTTCGAGATAAAGGATAACACTTGAGGATTCAGGCCAAACCTCGAACCAAGGCTTGTGTTCTGCTTCCAGTTCCGGAGTCCAGCGTGCTCATCGCTCGACTACATATCTCCTTGCCCAAATCTCCCGCCTTTTAGGGGATTGGAGCGAGAAAAAGGTGTCCACTTCAGAATTGTAAACAGAAATTCAAAAAAAGACCTTCCTTGAAACGTGATTTTAACTTAAAAACAAAACAAAACCAGCATGAAGATTATTTTCTGTGACCCATCAAACATCAAACCCATCTTACCTGCTCCATGTCGACTCTCTTTCCCTGATAATCCAACCTAATTGGTACCTCGGGAGAAAATATAAAGGACCGAAAGAAGGTAGGGGCTGGCTGGAGGGTGTCTGTTTCTGACTCACTTGCTGACTCTACCAGGGTCTCTTCGGCGCCTGGGCTCTCCAATAACCACTCAGAAGACGGGGGCGGCCTAACAGGACTGGAATCAACTGAACTAGATCCTAACAGAGGCCAAGAAAAAAAAAGAAAAAATGAACGATAAATGCAGAAACGGACGAGCGAAAGAACAGAACCAACATGGCTAAAAGCTCTTTCCCTTGAGTGAAACCAAACCAAACCTTTGATTGGGGGCAGAAGCTTATAACCTTGAACAGGTTCTACGCTTCTGAATGAGGCCAATGAGAAATTAAAACAAAGTCGGCATCAACAAGTGATTGAACGCTGCTCCAACATGTACGGTTGCAAATCCTCAAATAATTTCCGTTAAAAATTAGGCACCCTGGTATTTGGGAAAATGTTAAAAAATGTACCTTTTGGGTTTTTTGCAGCTTCTCCCATGACTTCTGAGAAGAAATTCCTCAAGAAAAATAAAGCATCCTTAAAAAAGAAGATAACACAAATAAGCGTAGATAAAGGTTTTGAAGGCCATTTCAGTAAGAAAGATTCGTTTTAATCGCTTGTTTATTAAACGGCTGCGTAAACAGAAGAAAACCCTTCAACGTATTCATACTCATTCTCTGATTGCGTGACGGTGACGTCAGTAGATCAGGAGCACTGCGTGACTTTACCTGGTCAACATTTAGCCTCAGAGGCTGTATAGAAACTCTCAGATTACACTCTTGTGCTTTGAGACCAGGATCAGGCCGAATATGAAGCATCTTGAGCAGGATCTAAACAAGAAAATTGTTAAAAAAAAGAAAGGTGAATGTCTATAGTGCTTATTCGAGGAAGAAGACCAGCAACTGTAATCCACCACAAAGGTATTTTCCTACGCAACCCGAACTAGCATTGCCTTCAGTTTTTTAACGAAAGATCTGAATGGAAAAAAAAGTTAAATTTCCAACAAAAAGAAATCATTTTTAGACTTTTCTGCCACTTTTTTTTCTTACTTTTTATTTCAGTAAATTTCATCCTCAAATCTTTAAAAAAAAAAAAATTCACAAACATTTCTTACGTCTCGAAATAAACCAACAGGGGCATGTTCAGTACCGGATCTTTCTGATCACCGACGAGGTTTTATGTCTGTTAATGACCAAGAGCCAGGTTACTTACCATGTTGGCATGGGTCTGTTTCGGACAGGCCTCAGAGGTGTACTGGTATAGGAACTTGTTTATCTGAGAAAGTGCCAAGCGGTCCCTGATCTCAACATCTTGCACGAGCACTACAATCCGTGAGGCCTGTTCTGTGTCCTCGGGGTACTCCTCGTACTGCAGACGAATCTAAAGAAAAGAAGGCGCAAATATTTACCCTCCGCTGAAATAAAAATTACTCGGTGCTAACCTCACTCTACCTTAACCAAACAATGTCATTTCATTCATGTTGTGAAAACTCGACTGACGCCAAAAGACGCTTCTTAGAAAGACATACAGTGTTAGCCAGATGGAACAATGTCCTTTATTTTCCACTCGGCTCTCAACCCACCCCTGGGGGCAGGTATAATTTTTTGCAATTTCCCTGAGTGGGAGTGGAGAAAAGCGCGAGGCGAACGCAAAGGGAAAGTTGGCAAATTATAAAACGCTCTGATTTATCGGTGCTATAGGAAAGCATCTAAAGGCGGATAAGCACATATAAAAGTCCCTTTTTCTCGCGCCCCCTTCTCGCTCGTGGACCACGTTTAGCTCGTGCCTCGGGCGTGCCACGCAATGCCTCTGCTGGTCTGAATTACCCCTGATCTGAATCGCTTTCCCCCTCCTTACTTGTGTTCCTGGATAGCGTTGGTTCAGTCCGTTGATAGCACATTCGCAAGGGCGAAATCTGAACTGACTTAGGTTTGAATCCTTGCGGAGGATTCCGGAAGTGCAATTTTAAAATGGTACATTTATTCAGCTGTAAGGAAGTTTCAAGCTACGGCGACTCTTTCGGTTTTACTCCTTGCTTCACTCAGTGAATCCCTGAAGCATTTTCACCTCTCACCTTCTTTATAACATTCAGTTACTTCTATCCATGCGCCTCTTTGCAGATACTAGTTAGGATACTGATGCTCACCTTGTTTAAATAAAACTCCATCAGCACATCGTTGTTTCTGTTTGGTCCTCCACTGAGTTTGTTTGCAGTTCTCGCGGGTGCAGTGTTTTTAGTGAGTAGCGTTGTGGGTCTCTTCACAAAGGAACTGTCCACAGCCTGTCCTCTTTCATCCAGTGCAAAGCTTATCCTATAAACAGAACTTATCAATTACAAAATTGTTTTTCAACCGTCGACGAGGTGAGGGAAGACGGCTTACTAACGTCGCATTTTGCTTTCGACCTATTCCACACAAGAAAAATCTAATCAATATCAAAATTTTCAACACACTTGCCTCTTAGTCGTTGCAGCAGGAAACAGTAAATATTTCTCAGGGTCAATTTTTTTTAGATTAGTTCTTTACTAACCCAAAGAATCTCCGTGAGAATTGTCTTAAAATATTTCTTTTGGTGGAAAAATATATACTTTCCACACTTAAGTTAAGAAAGCAAAGTTATCTTAACTCACTTCTTCCTGGTGTCACGTGATACTGATCCACCAAAGTCCCGGCCGCCATATAGATGCCATACAACAGACATTTCCTTAAGCGTGCAGCAGAACACCGCTGGTGGAAAATGACTCGGGGCGCAGAGTTGGTCGCTTGGACCCAGCTATGAAACAAGCAAACACAACCAGAACAAGTAAATTAAACTATAAAAAGGTGCCCAACTCAGTAGAGTGATAAAAAGAAAGAAACCAGCCGATATCGACCTTAAGGAAGTATATATGTCAAAGAAACTGGGAACGCTAGGCTTTACAGCGTTCATTCGCTAATGAAGCAAAACCGTTTCCGAATTTCGTCATGTCGTCTATTCCTTGCAAGAGCTTGTTCGTTGACGCTAAAGAAATGTCAGGAGCCAGTAAGAAGTCAAGCTAAACTTTCGCAATAAACCTGCAAGGCGGAAAAGTTAAGAATTATTCCAGCTTATAACATTCTGCCATTCTACAGAAAGAGCTAGTTCAACTGCACAGGACACAACCTCGTCATAAAATACGTACGGGAACAGTAAAATGATTATCCACAACGCTGATTTGTTCATCTATGAGGCGTTTGATGATTACTTCATGACTCAAACCCTCAGGTTCTTTATCTGGGTGTTCCAGAATACAGAAATCGTCGTCACTATCCTCTTCTTCTTCCTCCACCTCCCCCGGATTTGGTAACTCTGCGTTTGTTTCTTCCGGGGGGTAATACTCCTCCACAGGGCTGCTCAGCTCGTCATCAGGGAACAAGAAGAGATCTCGTCTTGGTGATCTGGAAAGTTGGTGATTGAGTTCTCCTTTGACGCTCTGACATAAACAAACAAACAAAAAAAACCGCTGATTTAACGCCAGTAAGTTGCAATAGGAAGAAATTTCTCCCAAATGTGAATCAGAACACACACTCCTGTGGAACTGAATCTGTAATAAATTATAGTACCTTGTCGTGTAGGGTTTCTTCATCAGAGCGACTATCCACCATGGCCTCGGTCATGATATTGCTCAGTTCTCCCTCATCTATGGACCCTTGCTTGACTGGCGGCTCGGCTGGACAGCGGCTTGGAGTCTAAAAAAAATGTATGCGGGTTACATGCGAAGGATACATGTCGCATGAACAAAACTACGAAGCTTGAATACAAGAAGTTCAAATAATGCACGAGAGCGAAGAGAAGAGCAATTCTCTCGCAACATTCTACTACGCAACGGAAATGAGTACCTCTTTACGCAGTTCTCCTACAATGAAAAGATTGACAATTTTGCTACTTACCGGGGGGTTTTTCGTGGCATCGGGTACTTCTGGTTCGTAGCTAGGTACCAGATCCCCGTCCGCTGCAATGTACTGAATCAGTTGAAGCAGAGCGGAGCATGAGTCCGAACATGTTCGGACATTGACTATGTTGTTGGACATGCGCAGTTCTAACTGAGGGTGACCCTGAATGGATATTTAATGAATTCCTTCAGTAACTTTAACGTTGCAGAATTAAAAAAGAGTTTCAAAACGTCTTCTTTAGAAGCTACTTTTGTTTGATTAGATAAAAATTTAGGAAAGTGTGCCACTATGAGCTCAGTAGGCGCTCTCAGCCAGCGGTCAATCTTACAAGAGCAGGCTCACGAAGACGGTTGCAACTTCGTGATGGCTGCATTTCTCGACTGAATAAGAAATGTTTAATTTTCAGTAGCCCTGAACAGTTTTGTAGCGCAGTAGAGGCTCATTCATGATTTGTTCGGCATTTGTGGGACAGAATTCTCCCTGGCGATTGACTGGCCATTTAAGCGACGCAGCAGTTTGTTTGAATAAATGTATATCGCAGCAAAATTTAATTTGATACTCAAGGGTTAGAGCGCTTATGCAGATTTAATATATGTGTGATCATCTTCGAAAATGCGTGCGATAAAATCTCGATTAACAAGCATCTGATTGATTGAGAGTGCAGGGAGGTTGTTCCAGACAAACCTCGGCGCGAAGGAAGCAAAACCGATTGAATCCTACATTATTTCGACATTTAAATGAAAATTGTTCGGCTAAGTAAAAACGCAAAATGTTCTAACCTGTTCACTACCATCACTGGTGAATAAAGAGAGTTCAAACATTCCGAGATCGAGAACACAGACGTAGTCTGGAATAAAGATAATCATACCACCTGAATCAGCTTCACGTGAATAACAACAACACAACCAAAAGTAAAAACAAAACAAACCCCCGGACAAAAATAAGAAACTACGAAGAAAAAGTTTCAGATTGAACCTACTTCTGATGTTCGCAACGCCACTGCATTTGTCGGAGAGATATAGCGCTGCGTCATCGATAATAAACCTGTCAGGAAAAAAACAAAAACAATCAGTCAGTTAAGAGGTCTACAGATCAATGACTCACTCAATTATCCAATCAACGAAATGTAACCGGTCCCGTTTTAGCGCAATAACACAGCTTAAAACACCCTTAGCTGGCAACTCAAGTTAGTTTTGTCTTTTGAATAGAATTGATGATGCAAATTGGCCACCATAGAGATTCTCTGAGATTGACGTTTCCTCCGTTAGGCTTCGTGTATTCGCTCTAAACCCCTGACAAAGGGCTAACGTTCGAAACGTCTACTTTAGAAACGGACGGGAAACACGCAGTTACAAAGTCGCTTACGTCGCTTTTTTTTTCACTGTTATCTAAAATTTAACCCTTTTCCTAATTGCTGAAATGTCGTAGTTTTAAGCTCACAAAATTTCGCTAAAGAGAACAAGTCAAGTAAGTTTCCTTACCTCAAAAGAGAAACATTAGACTCGATGGTGATGTTGCTCGACACGCTGAAAGTACCCATAGTTACCAGAACCCGTAATGGTAAGTGAATTGGCCTGAAAAATAGAAAAATTAAAAAATTACTCTTAACCAACAAATAACAACAAAATAACGCAGCGACGAATTAATGGAATGGACGGATTCCAAAAATGCTGCAGATTCCACTCACCTGTAGTCAATGGTTCCCTCCCATACATGAGTATGGAACACTGTTACAACCGCTGGGGGACTGAAACCCAGCACTGGATCATCCTTCACGTCGAAAAAATCGCGAACCTGTAAAGAATGAATTTTTTTTAAACAACTGTTAACTGCTTTACACTACTCTCTTTCACTTTCAATACAGTTGTTGAGTGAATAAAGAATCGCTTTTGGAAGAAAGGGATTGGAAACTTAAAAAAACGTAACAGTGCATACCTGAGTGAGCCACATCTGTTTAGAAGCCAGCATTCTGTGGCGAAGAGTGCTTCTACGCAGTCCAAGAGAGAACAAAATCTCCTAAAATATCAAAAACAGCAGAAGTAAGGGATCAGTCATTATTCATAACCTGGAAGGCGAGGGGGTGGTCAGAGGATTCGGGGGAAATTCCCATGATTTTCAAGGGGGAACGGAGGGGAAATCAGTCATCGATAACAGAGTATAATAGAATACTACCGAATACTATACTGTAACATATTAAGATACTACAGTGCCTGGGGGGGGGGGGAGGGAAATCAGGTAAATTTTATTAAAACATAATCAAAATCCTTCCAAAATGCGACTTTCCCCCCCCCCCCGGCGATAAAGAGAAGGAAAATTGAAAGTAACATTTTCTCCTGCCAGTACATTGAAATAGGTTTACAAGACAAATCAGTCTTTTTTTACCTTAATGTTCTTCGAAGTATCTGCAGAGACTTTAATGGCAAACGCAAACATCGGTTCACCAGTCCTCCCATCACCTTGTCTCACACCAGGTTCAGTGTGATAGAGGGTAGACTGGAGCTCAGCTCCACTAAACGCAGACTCCATAGACTCATGGGATGCCTGTGGAATCACAGGTGCGTGCTGAAAAGCGACCTTTTGCGACTGCAGGCTCAGATAGGTAAGGTCTGCCTGGCTCTTGTAACAAGCCGCTAAGAAGAATGAGACGTCATTAAACTCGGCTGCTATTTCTCCCAACACTTCCTCAGAGCATGAGCTAAAATCCTTGGAACTTCCACTTGGAGACCAAATCTAGAAAAAAATACAAAACTTCATAGAACCTTTAAACAAATTTTTGAAAAATGCTCATGCTTGCGTGCAAATCGTACCTCACTCTTAGGAAACATTGCCAGTCTACCCTTGTTCACACTAAGCGTCAGAGTAAACGCTGTCTGTCCGTTTGGGTTGGATTTTGCACGTTTGTACTTGTTCTCCAGCGATGTGAAATTGCTGCTGTCTTCTTCGTCGGAGGAAGAAGCATCTGCATACGAAGAAAAGGTGGGTCTGTTATGTCAAACCGTCACAACGTTCTTCCCACTTAGGTTAATATGCATAACAACTCGACCGCCCAAAGAAGAATGAAGTATATGATTCCCTGAGTGGCAAAAACAGTGAACTTAAAAGTTTTAAAAGATGTTTGACCCTTATAAACTCCTAAAATTCAGTATAAGGTTATTCTCCCGTCTAGCTGTAATTGTTTACAGTTATCATTTTTCAACCCAACGTGCTTACAACAATCCACGCATGCACAATCCTTAGGAGTGTACACCTCAGAGGAACTACGTAACGGTATGGTTACTTGTATCTCGGTTGAAAATATAGCCTTAATTTTTTGTGCTCTTCATTTGAAATCTGTTTCAATATTTTCCATCCTCGACTATCCTCAACATGAAAGAAACTTTGCACGTCGTTATAAACGACCCATGCCATGCCAGAGCGAGTTTAGCCTTACCATCATCGTAACTCCGAAGCCCTGATCGACACATGACAAACCGATCCGGTCCTTGAGCCCGCAGCATCTGACTCGCCAAATCCAACCCTGTGCTTACACTGAAACTAAACGGGTCCGGCCGGTCAGTAGGTGAGGGCGCCATGGGTTCCCATAGCAAAAGGTCACTGGCCAGCCTAGCAATAAGATAAAACAACAAAGCTACATTTCTGTGTTTACAGTAATTGGGGAGCTGTCATACTCTGATTCATTTTAATTTGATTAGACTGAGAGCGCCCGAAGTAAGCAACTTGCAATATAGTCTATTAAAACATGATAAAACTTAAACGAATTAAATCACATATTTGACCTGTGGATGGAAAACAAGTAGAGATATGATCATCACAGGTAAGCGGCAATTAAAGAAATCCCAGACGAAGAGCCTGAAAAAAATTCGGAAACCCCTTACTACCAACAGGGCTACGAATCCACATTTTAAGAGCGAGCCAAATTTTAGTGGGTTCTTCATTTACATAATGGTTTCTGAGCACAATTGAATGAAATGAATAACATTTTTGACCAGCAATGATAAACAAATAAAGATATGATCCTTATAAGCAAGCTGAAATTAAAGAAAAGGCACAAAAAAGAGCCTTCTAAATCATGGTAACTATGACTCACTCCGTTAGCTAATAAGATATAACGCAAACTCGGAATTGCTCACTAAGAGGGCAAGATGAATTCATCTTGCGTGCTCGAGTTTACCAACTTTCTGCTTGCGAAAAAAAATGCCAGCTGCGTCATAACACCACTTATTAAGATCTAAATTTCCCGAGAAACAACTCAGTAATGCTTCAAGTTAGCCGTAAAGCTCAGATACGTAGTGACACCAAAAGCTTGTGGTGGAACCATTTCGCAGGGTTGAGAGATCTGACCTTCTATATCTCTGATGTTTTATCCAAGCACGGAATAGGGAAATCTTTACAGTTCTCAATTGCCAGTATATGTTAGCTTAAATCACCTGTTATAGATGTTCTCAAACACATCCTTCGTGTGCAAGTT
Organism: Pocillopora damicornis; assembly: GCF_964200805.1. NCBI lineage: Eukaryota > Metazoa > Cnidaria > Anthozoa > Scleractinia > Pocilloporidae > Pocillopora > Pocillopora damicornis. Next base: position 22,873,627 of record NC_142676.1, read on the forward strand.
CACATCAAACCTTGAAAAGGAGCATTCCACATGTACTCTTGAAGTTGCCACAGTGTCCTCTTGGAATTTTCTCATTTCCTCTTGTGAGCCAGGCATTAGCAGCTAAAAAGGAAAAAAAAAACCTGATTGAAGAATCATTGAGGATGAAGCTTCATTTCATAGCCAAGCTCTTGAATAACTATTTGCATACCTGAATATGAAAGTACTCTTTGCAGTCATGAACATTACCTAGGCAATAGCGATACCGGTGCAGTGCTCTACCAACCGAGCTAACAAGCCAACTGGGAGCTGGTCATTTTGTTGGTTCGTTAGAAACACATGAAGTGATGAACATTAAGCACTGTAAATATATGTAACAATCGTATGTGTGAACTGCGCATGAATATGAGAAAGACACGATCATCAATCTCATTTACTTATTAATTCGCAGTTCACATGAACGACTTTCCTACATTCACAGTCATTCATTTGTATACCGTTAGCACCAAAAATGTACACACACTGCTATTACTACTTACCTCCTCTGTCTCAAACATAACAGGTCTAGAGGAGAATGGCGACGGCTCAGCTTTCATCACAGGATACGCATCAAGAGAACTAAGAGGCGAGTTATCTGAGGACGGAACTTCCTCCAAAGCTGATAGAGGAGCCGGGGGCTGGACTGTTATCACAATTCTTAGGAGAAAAAAAAAAAGGTAATTTTTTTAACCTGGGTACTAAGTCCCACAGCCATACAACTATTGGCCTTCCCTTCTGCCTATAGCAATCTTATACCGATAATTCACTCGTGACAGTACAGGGACGGATCCCGGAATTCTTGAAGAGGGAAAGGGGGGTGGAGTCCACACTTTGCTTCAATAAAAAAACACATTTTTCTCTTACGCTATGTAGCCTACCCAAGCTAGGAAATATTTCGAAATAAGCAAATTTCAAAGACTCCATATGGAGCATAAAGACTCTATCTTCTTAAAGCAAGAAGTTTGGTGTCAGACAGATGGCGAAAAAACTTAAAGGTCTGAAGGGAGAGAATGTATCCAGACCATCCCCTCCCCCCCCCCCCTTCGACCACCCCTTTACTGAAGTACCGGTATTCTGACAGATAACATGAAATATGAAGCGGGCCTCTTAACTTGTATGCAAGACTTCCAAACATCTCATAGAACGATAATCAAGAATTACCTTGGCCGACCAAACTCTCCACTCCCTGTCTCATTGTCCGACTGACAATGTGTTACACGAATAACTGGCATTTTACCACTGCTTGTATCCTCCTGGAAATAACCTTTTTGAATGCAAAAAAAAAGGGTAAAGAGGAAGAAAGAAAGAAATCAAGATGAGTTTGTGACATCCTAATTACAACGACCTCCTTTTTCGCACGGGTTTATGGATGTTTCGCCCTTCAAAGATTCGCCCCCTACCACCTTCGCGAGTTCACTCTCCTGCCAATTCGCCCCCAAATCTTCCAACTCGTTTCCTTGCAGTAGAATGTAATTATTCACTTTGAAAATCAAAATGTGCTTCCATCAACATGCAAAGATCGATCTAAATGCAAATTATTGGGCGGGTTTAACGACGCACGACCCTTGCAGAGTAATGCGAAGCCGCTACATTACTCCGGTCTTCAAATAACTAGTTTGACATCGAGCCAAATAGTTTTTCCTTGTGGTGCTCCCTCTTAGTTGATAGGTGCATACAGAGGTGACCGTATTTCAAGTGTTGCATATATCAGAAAACATCTATACCTTCTAATTCTTTGAAACTGAAATCGTACTGGCAGGAGCTTTCTGAGCCAGAATACAATGTACTGAATTCAACAGCTGAGAAGTCAAATATGAAACGCTCCTTTCTCAAGGATTTTTGCCACCAAGGTCGTCGGTCCACAGCTGGCCGTAAATCAGGAATTGGAACTCTTAAATGATAACACAGAACAAAATATTTCATATCAGATGACTTGAATGCATCAACAGACTTGCCTTAGTTAAAATTAGATTTTTACCCTTGAACACACGACTGGTAGAAGCAGAAATCCTGAATTTTTACTGTTGAAAGTAGTCCACGGTTGAGTGTCAAAAAATAATAATCCCCATTACTAGCTTTAAGCCTGTGTAGAGGTGTATCTATCGTTTCCGTTCGCGCTCAAGCCATGAGCCACGAGAGGCTTGGGACGAAAGATCTCGCATGTAGCTTTGCATTTCATCACTTAGCGCTCACAAAACCTCCAGCTACCAAAGTTAAGTAACTTTCCTGGATTTCCCAATTAAGAGTTGAAAACAATATTATTTTGTTTGAATAAATGTTTCCTCTGCTTGCCTTACTGAAGAGCTTACCTTACGACTAGTGTTAGTGAAGGGCAAGTGAGGTTAATGTTAAAAGGCTGTTCTACTGAGGGAGTATCATCCATGGCTTGAGTAAACACAGCCTGCTGGTTCTGCAAAGAACACAACATAATCTTTAAAGTCAGTATAGAATGTTACCACTGACGAAAGGTGAAATCTCACGTGAAAAGAATGTTATATAAATTTGTATGCTAAGCTAAATCATGCACCACGCGTTTTGATTAGATCTTATATATAATCTATGGGAAGACAGATGCATAGATGACGTCACTAATTACAGCATTTTGCTTCTTCATCTTAAAAAAACAAAGTCAAAGTTACCATAGGTCTGTACAGTAATAAATCACAGACAACGTCAAAATGTGGTAAGAACACCAGTGACACACTCTGCTGCACCTTGTGTGCCACCTTTTTGTTTTAACCACATTTTGACATCATCTGTAAGCTTTTACTGAACAGAGGCAAGGTAGGATGAACAGATAATTTTTAAATTACTCTTATTACCAAAATGAGGTGAAGCGCACATAAAATTGTCTGCAAGTAGAATAAGGAAGATGGTAAGTTCTGAGCTCGGTCAAGAAATAGAGAAAATGTTTTTCGTCTTGTCACGAGCGTGGGACAAAGATTCCCTATGAGCAGAATTTTTCTTTGTCTCACGCTCGTCACAAGACGAAAAACATCTTTCTCTGAAAAATTTGTCGTTGATAAATCTGAGCACAAGTAGGGGCTTAGTAGCAACATACCACAACTGATGGATTGCAGGATTTAAACACGTGGGATTGCATGTTGGAGGGATGGTTCATGAAGACTGGTTGCGGGTTTAACAGTGCGGTCAGTCTGTCAACAATGGAGACGTCCAGTTCACAAAGAAATCCACCGAGCTCCAAAGATAAATCCAGTTTGGGCAGTACAATGTTGCGACCTTGAACAACCCCCTAGAAATTGCAGAGGAAACTTTCATCAAAGTTGTCACAATGTCTTACACACCAGCTACATCTCATGGGAGAGGAGAGGAGCAGGATACGATTGAAGACTGCCAACGTTTTTTTCCAGATGTGTCCTAATTTTTTTATGGAGAGGGGGGTACTGGTGAATGAGCTCTTACGTAAAGTTGGTGCTATCACCCTAACATCAGTATGCATATTCTCCAAACCGTTCTCTACATTTTTTTAGGTGCTGACAAGGAGAACTTTTTTAACAATCAAGAACTCCTTTACTTGGTGATCATTTCCTTCATTCTTGTGACCTTAACCCTTTAACTCCCAGATCAAATTTGTAATTCTCCTTACTGTCAACCATACAATTCTTCTAATGTTAGTTTAGAGAATTTAGTATTGAATCAACTAATTATCCCCAAATTGATATTTTTCTTGATTCTCATCACTTGTCTGGTTGATTTTGTATTGATATTGTAAGGAGAAATAATGTCTTGGCCACTCATGGGAGTTAAAGGCTTAATGTGTGATTCAGGGGTGAAAATGCAGGGAGAAATTAGATGCTAGTCACTCTTAGTCTGTGCTGGAACAGAAAATATACAATGCAGCTGAAAAATAATTTATACGAACACCATAATTGCAAGAGGACTGAGTTCACTCACTGGAGACGTTGTTCTTTGTGTGCTTCTGTATTTAATCCTCAAACAGGGACGGGAAAATGTTGGATTCATCCCAATACACGGTGTGGTTTGACTATCACTAGAAAACGACTTCAGCAACTGAAAGAGAACAAAAAGTAACTTTACTACACATCTGTGTCAGAAATAAAACAGAACAAAGAATTATTAGAGGTGTATTGCAAAGTCATTCTCAACAACAGCAAAAATAGAAAAAGATAAATCTAGGAGGTGATTTCAAAGAGTAAACTATGAGTGACTAAGATAGAATTTCTCCATACTACACCAATACAATATCAAGCAGAAAAGTGATGAGAATGAATTAAAATATCAATTGGGAGATAATTAGTTGATCCAATACCAAAATCTCCAAACTAACTTCCTACATATTGCATGAAAGAGTGTAAGGAGAATAACTAAATGAGATTTTGGGAGTGAAAGGGTTAAGAGAATGGTTGTGTAACTCTCTAACTCCCTGATCAAATTTGTAATTCTCCTTACTGTCAACCATACAATTCTTATTCTGTTAGTTCAGAGAATTTAGTATTGGATCAACTTATAATCCCCAAATTGATATTTTTCTTTATTTTCATCACTTGTTTAGTTGAAATTGTATTGAAATAGTATGGAGAAATTCTCTCCTGGTCACTCATGGGAGTTAAAGGGTTTAATAAAGAGAAAATTGACTGTATTTACCTGTGTAGAGGAATAAGGCATTGAAATGGATGTTGAAGAAGATGAACGCTCAAACAGATACTCAGTTAGCTCCAGTTTCCCTGCAGACAGTTCACCATTTCCAGTCTGATGTGAGCTATTAACCACTCTTTCAAACTCAAACGACAGCGGAGCAGCCATGCACCTTAAAGGATAGATACAAGGTCAGAAAATTTCTACACAAACAATAAATAATAACTTTTGCAGGATATTGCACAAAGTGTCCTTTGCCATTTTTTTTTCTGCCCATCAAAAGTTTGCCTCTAGCAACCTTTTTATGATTTGAGGTTGCCAAATGGCCACTCTGAATAATAGTGAGCTTGAAACCCTGTCAAACATTTATGAAACCACATGACACATACCTCAGATGGTCTGCACAGCATGCTGATGTAAATTTTGCAGCCATATCCTCAAAGTCCTTCCCTCCAAATCCATAAGTGCCAATACCAGCGAAAAACTTTTCAGCCATTTGGGACAATGGATGAATCTGACTGCTATCATCACCAGAAGGACTGCCCCCTGCGTCAGGCACTGGAGACAGCACTGGGTCAATGTGAAGCACTGTCACAGCCACACTGGAGAGCTTCAGACATACCTTAGTCACATCTGGACAGGGGTCATCCAAGGCTGCTATTCCAGCAAGACCAGGATTGCTTGATGAAGACAGACTTCGTCTTGAAACATTGCTTTGAGGGGTGTCTAAAAAAAGAATTGACTGTGTAAAATACACATTTGAACTTGATACACCAAATAATGCTATTAGACCACTGGTAATAGGACTACACAAAGTTTGCTTCCAATTGCAACTGTAAATCCTTGGATAGATTGATGCCTAGCACATTTACTTCAACTTCAGAAATGTCATGGGGTGTTAATTTGAGGGAAGGACGGAAACTTAAAAACCCAAAATGTGGCCAGAGTTAATTGCTATAATGGCTTTTTGAATGTTAATGCATTTGTGCAAAAACAACAATTTACAGAATTCAAAAAAGACAAAGTTGACCCTTCCAAACTTAGCCTGAAGCAAGCAGACTACAAATTCACATACAAACTCATGATTTACTTACTACTAGTACTATCTGGAACATGTACGGTTTGTTTTGCACGAACAAAAACTGTATTGGCAGCTTCTGCTAAAGAGGTACCTGGAGTGAACATATTAGAATAAAAACATCAAACAATTCTTCAACAAACTTTAAGCTTATTCATCTTTAATCGAGCTTTCTGATAGGTTCCAAAATAATGAAATGACATAATCATAATTATTATCATTGTCATCATCATCATCACTATTACTAAATATATTCCAATAATCATTATTATTATTATTATCATTGTTAAAATTATTAGAGAGATCAGTACAGAGAATATGCATGGTGATATTAGGATGTAAAGGGTTAGATAATTTCCTAGCTGTGAGGTATACACATATATAATCATGGCATCTCCTTTCTTGTACAAACGATGCTGTCATTTATATTGTATCATTAGCTCACCTGGTATTTGTGTTTTGTGGCTCATGAATCTCTTATCACATCCTAAAGAGTTCATCAAGTTATACTGGGAAGACTGAACCCCACCCAGAGTTCCTAACGATGAAAACTCTGCTGAATGTAGCAAACTTCCCGACGATTTTACCGGCAGCATGTCAGCTGGTAAGACTGGTTCTTCCAGAGGAGGTAGCACATCATGATTGGATGACATGGAATAAAATGTATCCTCTCCCTCCTCTCCTAGGATGCTGTCATAATCCGCACCTGAGGAGTAATGTGAAGGTGTATCATTTACTATGGCAGAGTCAAAGGAGAAGTTCCAGGAGTCTACACGTTGCCGCCCTTGTCGCTGTCTCTGCTCCTGCTGTCTTGTGGACGTCATTTGGTTCTGCAAGTCTTGTTCTACTTTCTGGTAGTCCTCTGGTTGCATGGGTTTGTTGACACCATGGCCTTTGTCAGAAGTATGGCTGGACACATCTGAAAGGAAAACAAAAGCACCTTTTTATTCCATTTGTTCTATTTTCCAATATCAGTCCTGAAGGTGTTCATCATCACAGCAACTAAAGAAGAAAAATTTATCAATGAAAGTGACAGAAAATTAAATTACTATTAATAGATTATCTGCAAGTTATACTTATATCACTGTATTTATCTGCCTACAAATTACCTCAAACTTGTTTTAATCTTCCTGTATGTCTGTCTGCTTATTACATATATGTGCTTGTTTGCTTTTCTGTAACTTACCTGGAGAAGAAAATCCACTGCAAAGTTCTAAGAGCAGATGAAGTTGTTTGGGTGACAAGAAAACATTCATTGTTCCAACAAAACATTCAACATCCACCTAATGAAACAAAAATTAACCATCATGATAACCACTTTGAAGTATATAACAATAGCGCTGAAAATGATGTCAGTGCTTGATGATATCCTAGACTACTAACCCTAAACAAAGACAGTGTCCATAAAAAGACACTACATTGTAGAGTCATGCAGCTAATAGTTCCAACGACATTTAAATCGTATGCTGTAAATCTCCCATACTGATTCCCTACACTTCTTTAAATTTACAACTTTATGGTCAAGGGGGGGGGGGGGGGGTGGAAACTGAACTTCAGTGAACCCTTTACACCCTAACATCAGTATTTGTATTCTCCCTACTGTTCTCCAGACATTTGCTCAAGTGCTGAGAAGGAGAATTTGTTTAAAAATCAAGATCTTGTTTAGTTTGATGATCATTTCCTTTATTCTCATGACCTTATACATGATTCTGTGATGATATTGTAAGGAGAAATTAGATGCTTGTCACTCTTGGGGTCAAAGGGTTATCTACTTAAAAACTGAAGTCCTGTCATAACAACAGAGTAATTGTTTCTATCAATGGTATATCACAATTAATTTATTGCCTATTTTTAAATGTGACAATGGTATATAAGATCAAGAATTTTATCACCTTATTTGCTTTTTTTAGACTTGAAAGTGGTAAATAGGAACTACAGTTCTTTCATAATTTTACCATTACTGTGTATTACATCAATTTGGTCATAATCATATTAATAGTAATTGTACGTAGAGTTCCATAATTGTTTATTCTTAAACTTTACAGTGGATACATAGAACTGAAATGTTATACATATCGTTTCGATCAAGAATTGCACAATACTATTATTGCAATGGTGCATTAAATAACAACTAAAAATTCTGTCATACTTGTATGGTAATTAAACAGTACACTTATTATTTAGTTTTAGATTTGACAGTGACTAGTGGTAAATAAAAACTTAAAATCTAGTCATCATATGCTAATTGTACAATGCCTTGACCTCAGTTCATTGCTGTGAAGATCACTTTCATATTCAATGGTACAGTGTTGAGTGCAATGCATTAATTTTAAGAGCTGACAAAGGTGTAGAGTAAAATTCATTTTCCATCATCATACACTAACCTTTGGTCCTGGCACAGTGACATTCTGTTTCAGTTTCAGTTTGATCTCAGAGTGACCAGCAAATGTCACAATCTTAATTTGCGGCAATAAGCTCCCTGAGAGTGAAGGTTTGCTGATCTGATCTGCTGATAATGAGAGTCTTCCAAGAGGATTTGATGGGTTATGGAGAAGCGGAGAGCATGACCCACTAATAAGGGAGGGTGGGGGTGAATGAGAGAAGTCAGGGACTTGAGACACTGTTCTTGACTCCTCTGGAAATTCATCAAGATGGACAGAAACTCCAAAGATCTTGAGGTTTTTGCATGCACAAGCAGCAGGTTCATAAACACTCTTGGCTTTAAAGTGACTATTCTCCTCAGCCAGCTCCGTAGAGAGATCTAGATAATCAATTCTGCAAATGGGGTTGACATTATATTGCTGATTAAAAATATTTCAAAGAATCAACAAAAACACTAACAATATAAAACTCATCAATTACAATTCCAAAGTGAGCGATGTGTTTATACCTTTTAATGTGTATTTCTAATCCTATTCCTGTCACTGTGTCTTTGGGTAAATGCTCAAATCTAATTACTGTGTCTGTGAAAGACAATTTCACTCTTGCTAACACTGTGACCAAGGGAGAGAAAAATGTTTGTCAGTATATAGAAAAAAAAAGGATTGCTTTCACTGTGACAACATCATTCATTCGTAGCTGTACAAAAAAAACTGAGACATTTGCAAAAGGCTTCATGCAAGAAAATAGATGATTTGGTTTCATCAACTGAGTTGATAACTAAAAACAATTGGCCACTGTAGAGAGTTTCTAAAGCAGATGGCTGGAGTGAACTGATGCATTCTGACAAAGGGCTGTTGCTTGAAAAGTCAGCTTTAGAATCTTTTTATGGTGGTCAATTCACATTATCAACACAGTTGATAGAACCAAATTACGTTGTTCATAATACCACTCACCGTCACAGCACCACTGCAGCTTCTCTTATGAAAAACTTACCCAAGTCATTCACAAGAAAAAAAAGGTTGAGTAAAAACAACTCACCAGACTCTATAGTTTGTGCAAAGGACTCTAAACCCTCAAAGGGTTGGCTAGCTTCAGCTTGTTCTTCCCCACTGGACGGACTTTCCTTTAGGCACTCCTGAGCCAGTTGCATACTTGTAGTCATTGCATTGAAGATCATTGAATCAGTCATACTTCCTCCTATTGGAAAAAAGTTTGGATTTTGCTCCTGTAACATTTACAAAGAATTCATACTTAAAAAGAAACCTTACAGCGAGGACAAGAACCCACAACAAACTCAACAGCAGGTCTGGGAATCAAACCCAGGCCACGGTGGAGGAAGGTAAGCACTCTCACCACTGCACCAAACTCAACTGATAAATATAGCTCAGAATACCTGTATCTACTCTCTGTCTGGGCATGATAGTAACTTCAAGACCTTGGATGTCCATACAACAGCTTTCACTAAGAAGAGCTGTCCAAGGAACAGACACTGAAATGCTTCCAATAAACCCATCAATGATCTCCAGTGGTATTCCAGCATTGTCTAGCATTTCATTCACTGACTGAAATTAAGGAAACACAGGACAAAAAAATCAATATCTAATTGAATTAGCCTGCACTACAATGTAATCACCCTAAAAGAAACACAGACAAATGTTAGGCAACCCAAAAAAATTAAAGAACAAACAAGATTCACAGTAAACACAAAAACATCTGGAAATATTCCAGCCATAAATTTTGCTTACAGAAGCCACATTACTATTAATTAATTTAACATTTCGAGTTTGAGCACATAGTGCTCTCCATTATTTTAACCACATCAAGTAAAATAAATTTTCAACCTGTTAGATTTTTCAAGAATTCCTAGCCATTTTAGGCAGTATTGAGAAGCATTTCAGTTATTAGATTTATATCTCTTACCAACACAATTCAAGATCTGTACTGTAAGTTACAGACCAAGTTTTTCCCTGCTTGGATTTAATTCAAAAACAAGGTTCTGTAACTCACAGTATGAACCAAGCACATGAGGTTAGTAACTAAGTTAGTAAGTAACTGTTAATTATATCTCTCGGATCAAATAGAAGGGGGAAGATTTCAAATAAACAAACTTTTGAATTCAATGGGTCATACAGTGAAACAAGGCCCACTAACACACATACTAACCAAAAGATATAATTATAATACTGTTCACAGCCTAAAAAGAAGAGCACTGTCTCAAGGGTGCGGCTTATCCATGGATACATCTGTGTTTCGAGTTCTCAAAAACCTAATTAATATTCATAAAACTTCTTAAGATGCCAAGAAATAAAAATAAAAGAAACTGAGAGCATGTTGCTGTAGTTCATTGACTTTTTCATTGAGTGGTGGCTCCTAAAGGAGCCGTTTGTGTCTTCGAGTGTTTATCAGTGAATCTTGCTCTCCAAGAGTTCTTGCGATTAATTTTCACTTTACTTGAACAACTAAACACCAACATACAAGGAATCTCTTGTTGTTTTTTACTACCTTCATGGCAAATTTGTCGACTGCATTATCAGGCTCCTGTTCTGCATGAAGTTTTTCACCTATTGCGGGTTTCCAAACATCTTTTTACACGTGGTATCCCCAAATAGCTGAGTCGAAAGGCCCAGACTCCTCCCAACATTTAAAGCTTGGCTACTAAGCACTTGTTTGTTTGTTTTTTTCAATGCCAAAGGAATTTCAACTTTATGGCATGTTTCAAAGTGATAATCTTGACAAATCAGATCGAAAGAGAATTTTAAGTTAAATATTGTGTAAATTCCAATGAAAAAGAAGGTACAACAAATTAAATTTCGCTTTTTTTAGACTTGATAAATGTGAAAGATAGCCACAACTTCTATGTCAGTGTTTCGAAACCTTGATTGTTTGTAGCAATACAACTCTACTGAAACTTCAAACAGTATTGTTTTTATTTTTCCCAAATTCTACGCCTCCAGATCGGGGGTGCAGCTTATCTACGGATGCGGCTTATACATGATTGTTTACGGTACTTTTGCAAAGTGAACATTGATGTTACAACATTTCCCTGTTATTAAAGAGTTATGCTCAATTAATTTTTACTTTTCCATTGTCATCAATTCATTTGACTTTTCACCAATACAAAAAAAATTATCCACAGCATTATAATTTATAGAAAGCAATATGACCCAGGAAGTCACCGCACTTGTGAGACTTTCTTTTGAGCAACACTGAACAGAGGACTACATGCAGCTTTAACAATATTTAACAGCACATCCACCATTGGATCCATAGCACTCATAAAGATGGACAACTGACTCGAGTTTTACCCAGCATTTTAAGTTATTTTGACCACAATCTCAGTACAGACAATCAAGCATCAAATGCCATTAAAATTTAATCAAAATGTATTAATTCCTATTAAGAACTTTGCAAAAATAAAGTAGGTAAAATCTGAAATATCACTTTCAATGATGGCTTTAAAACTATGCCACAAGTTCTAAAACATATTATGTTTGTAAGAAAAAAATTACAAGTAAATCGAACACAAACATCTGTGTCAATATCACTTAACGCCTTTGGCTCGATTCCATTCCTAACAAAATGGCACACAAATGAAAAAAAAAAACATTTTTTGCAAATAATCATAAGGTTCGATTTCAAAGCCACAAACTGAGAACTTCGACACATTACAAAACATTTCACAGTCTAGAACAATTCGTGTAATTCTGAAATACTACATTGTACCAAAAATAGGAAATGATTTCTAACTGCGATGCTAAGAATACCTTCCATTTATTTCGCTTCGGACCGCGATGAGCAGTTTTCTATTCAAAATCTTTAAGCTAGAAAGCACGAAGCCATCTTCCTTTGTTCCTTTAGCATTGAAAATTAACTTTACTCACCCAAACGTCTAATGGGACTTTGTCTACTCTTCCGGTGCCATTGTAAAGATCGACAGTTAACTGATCTAACGTGAGTTTCTCTTGCAGAAAATGGCCGAGATAGTGCTGTAATAGGTATCTACAGGCCCTTTTCTTTATAAAGTCCGACCAAGGGAAGAACCACGGCATTGCTGCTATGAACTCCGTGGTATTATTTTCATTATCATAGGCTTTTTACAAGAAAAGATCGCTGTTGGACGTGCAATTCGCACGTCCGCCATCTTGCCTTCATGAGGTTGTTATTGTTTTGGATATGACGTCAGGCTTTCCCAGCATCTTTTTCGGGCATAATAAAAATGTTAATTTGACAATTTTACACCTTATTTCGTCTTTACATCTTTCGGTTTCCAGGATGAACCCGCTCTTTTCAGTAAAAAATTAAAAATATGCTCATTTTCGTCCAGTCACATTGTGTCAGGATAAATTTGTCTTCAGTCATTATTACGAATACTGACAAAGAGTTTAAATTTAGTGGACATGGATCGTTCAAAGCATATAAAAGGGAAGCTGTGCGAAGCTATCAACAATTTACTAGACTTTCAGAAGTCCTAGAAGAAACAAGAAGTCAAGTATCTACAGAAGAAGTTCAAAAATAAGACAGCATGGCTCTTCGTTTCCCATTTCCAACCTATCAACCATGCAAGTAAGTTTTAAAAAAATCCATAGATATTATTTGATAATGCAAGAGGAAATCAAGGAAAATTCAGTTTGACCATTTTCACTGTAGTCCAAATTTCTTAAGGGCTTAGCTGCCGTGAAATTTATATGAAGGACTTTAAATTTTCCACAGTAGCGCTGTGTTTGATTCTTCGGGTAGAGTACTTTCGGTTAGAGTACAATTTGACCCATGCACGCCTTAGAGCAAATCTTAGATTCTCGTCTATTTCTTAAATTCTGCTGCATCTACGTAAAATGTAAATGCAATTCCATAAAACTTGGTAGACGTTCATTGTAGTGAGGCGGGGGTACCGATCTCGTCAAACACATCTTTTTTAAATGAATTTACGCGTCAAGTATTTAAAAGGGAAAACTTCAAATCTCTCTTCTTGTGTACAAGGTGTCATGAAATCTTGAGGTTTTCACCGAAAAAAACGTATATTTCAGGAGGGTAATCACGCCTCAAGCTGGTTTATAACTTCACGAATCGCGCTCGCCTTCCTGTAAAATTCACGCGTCACAAATCAATATTCTGGCCTTAATCACATGTCACGTATGAAACCTTTGCCACCCTCACGTAAGTATTTAAGCGTTTCGATGACTTATTCCTTTCTTCATACAGTTACAATAATCGAGTGCCTGGATGGTTCGACTTTTTCCACGATCCATGGAGACAGATGGCTTTGGCATTTGAACAAGAAGTCGGCTGCTGGGTGCCGGAACAGTCTGACAAGAGAACGGTGAAGATTGCGTCTGTTCTACTGAGTCACTTCAAACCTGAAAACATCACCCTTGAAGTTGATAGCGACAAGGTGACCCTACATGGAAAGCACCGCTTAGAGAAAGAAGATGGATTCGAAGCAAGCGAGTTCAAGAGGATCTTTAAACTTCCGAAAAATGTCGATCCAACTACTGTGATGTCACACACTACTCAAGATGGACGCGTCCTCGTCATAGAGGGCTTAGAGCGAGTGGAAGAGAATGAAGGAAAATTTGAGACCAAGTTGGATGTCAGAGGCTTTAAACCAGAAGAGATAAAGATTAAGCGGCAAGGAAAAGAGTTAATTGTCTTTGGAAAACGCAGATTAAAAGACGGCAGGGCCAACCGGTCACCTGGTTTCAGTCACCGTATTCGGCTGCCCGATGACGTTGTCATCAGTTCAATAAGATCGTGCTTGTCAAAAGATGGCCTGCTGACGATTGAAGCATCACGTGACCCCACCTTATTGCCGCGCGAGGGAGCGGTTGATATTTTCCTGGAAACAAATGGATCAGAGGATGAACCAAACCCCTTGATCAGCGGACAACCAGCAGAGACCAAATTAGATTAGGTCGAGTATGTAAGAAAGAGATGACATAGTATACGAATCTTATTTTATCTATGTTGGTACAGTTGATTATTTCAGGCGAGGAAAGTTTGATGAAAATGAAAATTGTTTTCTTATTAAGTTCATGAATGATGCAAATAACATATCTAGTTTGACTTTACATATTTGATAACTGTTGTTAGAATTATACACTTTATAGGAAAGAAGCATATGAAAGCATTGTAAATGAAGTTAGCAATATTACAGGGTAATTTATCATTATCAACTGAGTTGATAACGTAAATTGGCTACCATAAAGAGTTTAAAAGCCGACGTTTTGAGCAATAGCCCTTTGTCAGAGCAATGGGGTTGGGGTTAGGCTTGCTCTAATGAAGGGCTAACGATCGGAACGTCATCTTTTAAACTCTTTACGGTGGCCAATTTACATTATCAACTCAGTTGATCATGATAAATTACCCTGTAATGTTGCTAACTTCATTTATAATGCTTTCATATGCTTCTTTCCTATAAAGTGTAAACCGACATGGCACCACAGTTTCTTTAGAAACTAACCCCCTTCATTCAATAGAAACATTACAGTTTATTTTCATAAATGTAACTTATTTTTGGCTGTTTTAAAGTTATTCTGGGAAAGGAAATTATGCAATAAATAGTTGACAAAGTCGTGATTGTTTTTCTTGGTCTCATCCAGAAAGTCCTGCTGAAAGCGTAGGGTCTCAAGGCAAAAAAACCTTAAATGTGACATTCCCCTTAATCTGTTACAGAAACAGGGCATTAAATTTATTTGCCACTGGAAAGCAAGACTTGCTCATATTTCAGCAAGTAACCCCCCACAATTTGAAATGACAGTGAATTTATGTTTATGTCAAAATCCATCCCAAACTGTTTGTCACCCAAAGACCCACAAAAATGAACAGGAAGTCTTAACCCTTTAACTCCCAGACCAAATTTGTAATTCTCCTTACCGTCAACCATACAATTCATATAATGTTAGTTCAGAGAATTTAGTCTTGAATTGACTATCCCCAAATTAATATTACTCTTTACTCTCATCACTTATCTGGTTGATATTGTGTTGATATTGTAAGGAGAAATTCTGTCTTGGTCACTCATGGGAATTAAAGGGTTAATACTGTGAAACTGTATTCAGATCTTGGGAAGGGGCCCTGGGGGGGCCAGGGGGGGGCCAGGGGGGGCCAGGCCCTCCACTCCCCTATTTTGGGTAAAAATAAAAAAGGAATTGCAGAAGGGAGAAAAGACAGGGCAAGCAACAAAAACCTGGACCCTCACCTTAGCTCAAGATCTGGATCCATCACTGGTATTAATGATGTGGCAGCTGTTGAGGGGATCAACTGTCTGCACATTATGACTCCAGAAGAATCTAATAAATTTATTCCAATTCAACATTTTACAAATGCTTATTTCACATCTTGTCACACCAAAAGAAAATTAAATTATGGTAAAGATTACCATACTCTCTGTGAAACAAACTTGGCAAAACTCGCGTTGAAATCAAACTTGGCTTTATTTTTATTGTTTATGCTCTTTTGAGTTATTAACCCTTAAACCCCTTGAGGCAAATGGCATCTAAATTCTTATTAACCCTTTCATTCCCACAAGTGACCAAGACAGAATTTCTCCTTACAATATCAATACAATATCAAGCAGGCAGGTGATGAGAATAGAGAAGAATATCAATTATGGGATTATTAGTTGATCCAATACCAAATGCTCTGAACTAACATCATAAGAATTGTATGGCATATAGTAAGGAGAATTACTAATTAGATCTTGGGAGTGAAAGGGTTAAATATCACCTCTTAAAGTACACATTCAGGTCACAAGAATAAAGGAAATGATCACAAACTAAGGCTCTTGATTGATAAACAAATTCCTCTTGCCAGCACCTCACGAATTGTATAGAAAACAATATGGAGAATGTGCTTACTGATCTTGTGGCCTTTAAAGCAGTTACCTGCCTTTAATTTGTTATTTTACTGAGTGCACAGGTTCAGATATTTCATCAACTTGAAAACCAACTTAACTTGTGAAATTCTTTCCAATTTCGAAAAAATTACCTCACACTTTCAAAAAGTTAGAAAAATATTCCAGTTTAAATTATGTGAACATTTTTGACTGCCATGCATTGAATTCACTGAGCAGATGACACTCCCAGCTAACGTGCTATATTAATGATGAAATACCAAAGCATGATAAATAAGTTTTCCTTTCTAATTATCTCACCGCCTAATGCGTAATCCACGCAGCCTGAGAACGTTGTCATACTAAATGTTTATGATGACCTTGCAAAATGGCAAAATTATTAGCAAAAGATTCCATGAGGTGCACAGCCTTAATTCAATCGAGTGTGAAGCGAAATGTCAGCCATCACTTGGTCCACAGGTACAGGAGTATCCTCATCAGGAAAATACCACTATCAGGCACATCACAATGCCTTAAACCACAAGCCTACATCTCGATGAATCCTTTTACGCCGCTGGTAACATGAGATAAATAAAGCACGTGGAGTCACCGACATAAATACCTTATTCGTTGTGTAGGAGACGCCATAAAATACTTAGTTATATTTCTCAAGCCAAATTTTCCCTAAAAGAAAATTTAATGCACTTTTACGCAGAGAAATTCTGCTGCAATCGTAGCACCCGTGCTGGGTCGCGAATTCCCACGTAGACTCTGTGACCCCCTTCTGCAGTATGATTTTATCGTGTCAGCGGTCGTCTCACTTTAGTAATAATAAACAAGGATCTGCCTGCAGTCAACCAGCGGTATCACAATTGATTACTTTACTCTGATCAGTTGGGTTCCGAAGTTGAAATCTTGCAGGATTTTGTTAGAATTTACGTTAAGAAAAGGCGAATTGAATGGCAGATTCAAAGAGGAGGTAAGTACATGGGTAAAAAGGAATGCTTTATTAGAAAACTGCAGAACTTTTCCGTGTATAATTTTTAATACAGTAGAAAAGCTGAGCTTCCAAGGTGGCCATATATACTTTGCCGTTAAGATCAGGAATAGGTTCGTGTGTTTGATAGTCTACTGGCCCATTGAAAACTTAGTAGTTGACATCAGTTAAAATTAAGAACAAGTAAGCATTATTATCGTAAAAAATATGCAGCTTTAAGAAGCTGGCCAGTAAGGTATTCTTGGCTTATTGCAGAAGGAAATGTAATGGTTTCATATTAATAATTAGTCATGGTGAAGAGCAGGTCCTTGACAATAACAGTTTGAGTGGGTGAAGGGGGGACTCGAGTGTGTTCACATGAGCTGGGAAAACTTGGATTTCAAATTACTGCAGGGAGGGGGGAGTTGGACAGAGGGGTCTGAACATCCTGATTCCCATAACCTTATTAAATGGCTCTTGCCTCTGTTTTATTTTCATTTCAAAAGTTTATGCAATTTTGCGAAAAATTTTACCCAGTTCCTGCCCCTCTTGCCTCCAGTACACCTCCATCCCCTATTCTCATGGGTTCCCATCCCCCTGTCCCCCACCAAATAACTCTTAGATACTGGGAATTGCTTTTGGAATTAGGAAAGAAAGTGTTTATACACAAACCAGTGACAAACGTGTTGTACCCGAAATGCAGTGGTTTCTTTTGTTGTTTTTGTTGTTAACAGTACAAGGATATGAATTATTTAGAACCAGACCTTCTTAATTTTATCATCAACTCCAATTTGATAATATTTTTCACAGGTTAATGCTTCAGCCATTAGTCTTGTAAATGGTTGGTAAATGGTTTATCAATCAGATTGGAACATACAGGGTAAAAAAGGGCATTTTATCACCAGCTTCTGGAAGTGTGTCTTCAATTTTCTCTTCAGTAAGTTCTTGTTTAGTATTTTATCTTTTGCTTGTTTGTGTGCCTTTTGGTTCTTTCTTGTTTTCTTTACAATTACAGTTTCTGAAAATATTGGTTCCATGGTTCTTGTCCTAATCTTGTCTTAATCACGGTGTAATGAACATGACATATCTATTTCATCAGTTTCTCAGCAAATGAGTGCCTAAATCAAGGAACATTTGCTGTGACTGTAACAAAGAAGTATTACTGATCACATTCAGTCGGTCAAATTTTAACTGACTTAAATGATTGGTCTCTTAACAGTACACATCTTGGGCCCTTTTACTGCATATTCTTTGGAAAAAAATGATTTAAATTATATAGCTTGCTTTAGAAAATACACTTTCTCACAATTTTTTTCCCTTGAATGTAAATTTCAACAAGCTGAGCCACAACTCCATCACATACTTTAAAAATGAAAAGAAGACTCCCAGATAGGTTGTTATTTGTGTGTATTTTAAGTGTATGATCATGGACAATAAAAGAAAGGATTTTGCAATGCTGTGGCAAAGTTCACTCCTAAACAACTAGCATGGAAGAACTGTCCACATCTATCGCAGCCATTAGCCTGTCTTCATTGTCATTCATCTGACACACCTTGCAAACAAGAACATCCTTTCCTCTGCCAAAAAGTGAAGTAAAAGTTCAAAATGATTACTTAATTCTCAATTTGTTTTTTGGGATTAAACACAATACACAGTGGTGATTGTAATGATAAGAAAGGCATAATTATTGTACCTCAAAATGTCATTGTAACAGCTGCCAAACAGGTTGGATAGAAGCTTCATTCTCTCGATAGAAACATTGACCTTTGTGATCGGTCTGTTATCACACAAGTTCCTGGCAAACTAACAATAGATCTTGCAGTTATATTATATATGATGTAAGATTGATTGATGTAAAAATGTAAATATTCTGATAATGTTTCTTTAAAAACTGCTATGGAATGACATCATAATGTTTTGACTGTTTAATGTCAAAGATATTGATGGAATTGGTACCTATGAGCTCACTTATCTAATGCTTTATACTACTCTAATGATTACCTTACAAATAAGTACTCCACAGTTGAATCCATCAGTTTGCTGAAAATGGGGTGGCTCAAGGCATGCCCACTCTTTTTTTTTCCAGCCTGTTTTAATGTCAGCAGCCTCACTACAGAAAGATTGCAACCATTTTCATAAATGCTACTGGATATAGCTACAAAAATTAGTTATGAACATTGTCTCAATATTAATTCCTGGCAATGATGGAATCAATTAAGTTAGGTTTAGTTAAGTTTATGTTACATGAAGTCACTTAATTACTCATATAAAAAAATATATATAGCTGAAAAATCATAAAAACAATGTGGCCAGTACAATGGCCATTCATAACTCTCACAACAATGAAACACAGGGTCTTGCTGGGAATACAGAAACTCACCTTATGATATTTATTAGTCTGTACAGGCTGGGATTGAAAGCTACTGTTATTTCATTTGGATGTTTGTTTCCATGAATAGGATCAATGTAGACACGGATAGATTCCTTGTTATCTAAAATCTTTGAACGCATTTATTTTATGTCGTCAAAACGAAGTCCTGAGTCATGTGTACAATGTTCAATTTATCTAAAGAATATAATACAAATTTTAGAGATGACTATTTTATAAAAAAAAAATGTACAGTATGACTAGCATCCTCAACTTACCAGTAATGTCCAGTGATGTCCAGTGATATTCATTGGAATAACAATTTTTTCAATTCCATGGAACCTCTCGCCCATCCACAATCTACGGGTACTTGCCCCATGTTTCACCAACTGACAAAGGGTACTGTCAGCAGCAAAGATTTTTTGGTCGAGTTTTGTTAGTTTCCACAGTGTAGCATCAACGATCTACAAAGAGAAGCACAACGACTTTAACAACTGAAGATATACAAAATTAATCTTTCAAATAGTTACTGGAAAACAGTACTGCTCACCGTATCAGTTAACCATCCATCTACAAAACTAGGGATTTCCTCTTTAATTTTCTGTGTTTCTTTTGCAGATAAAGTGCCAGGAGGAAGAGTGGCTAGCAAGTCAGAAAGGGTTACTTTGAATGGCCCTACTTCCAGTACGGAATCGCGTATACCAGTGTTGACTTGCAAGGTCTTAACTCTCGTCTCTGCGTCACACAACTGTACTTCTGACTCTCCTAGCTGAGAAGGCCTGTATATACACCACAACAGTAGATCAAAAGAATAGTCTAAAAGGTTGATAAATCGTTCCCTACTTAACTGATAGAATATTCGAAGAGTTATGATCACTGTTCTGTATTACTACATTCGATAGAATTATACCTTGGTGAGATACGAGCAGAACTCTCGTGAATTGTGCCAGTTAGCTCATCATTATCCATGTCGTTATCCGCATCATTACACAGTTCAAGTTCATTATCGTCATCAAGAGACACATCACATATCGAGTCAACCTGCAAATAAAACATTGGCACATACAAGATAAACATTTTACTCGTTGACATAAACAGTTCTTTCAATCGTTGTGAGAAAACAACGAATTATACCAACCTCTTCTAATTCCACAACACTGTCTTTGGAATTGCCCTCATCCCTTGTCAAGTCTACAACCACGCCCCTGTCCTTCCTTCTCTTGCTGTGTCGTCTGCGTTTGGGAAGTGTCTTATGTTTAACCTTGTGGTAGTCTACCTTTGTAACTTTGAGCTTCTTTTTTGCAGGACTCTGTCGAAGAGGAAGGCCATTTTCAAGAGAGGAACTTTGATGGAGATCCTTTAGCAGAGATTCCACAGTCGTGATAGTATTCTCAAGGATACCTGAATCATCGACCACGAATGTTGCTGATCTTAATTCATCGACTCTTTCCTGAAGGCGCTTTCTGAGCTTTTCAGTTATTAAAGGTTGCTCGTTGTCGTTGATTTTTTGCCGGGAAGAAGTGCCACTGGATTGAGCAGGTGCATCATATTCATCGGAAGATGAGGTGGGGACTGTTGTTTCTGCACCGCATACTCTTGACTGTAATAGTCATTTCCCTCGTCCGTTGAACTCGGTTCCGAGGTTGGTTGTTCGTCAGGATCGGCTTGATCAAAATGCACGGTGTCCAGAGTTATGAAGACGCTATTTTTGTAAGAATGCGGTAAGCTGTTAAAGCTCCACTCGTCAAAGAAGTTGAAAACAGCAAAAAGGTGTTTACAAGGGAAATGCGTTTTACGCCAGCTTTCACATTTGCAGCTTGGCTCCAACAGCTTGACAGCAAACAGCTTCGTACTGTTCGAACTGCTTTTGACGAGAAATTCACCCTTTTCTAAATTGACACATTTCACGTCATGTTCGGCAAACTCAGCAGCCCCAAAGTTACTCCTGAGGCAGTGTTTGACGAAATGAGGAGGACGGTTGTGAAGATAGTCAGGTATATCGCGCTTGAATTCACGATAAGAACCACTCAGCTGAAGGTTGGTGTCCAGGTAGTGTTGGTAGGAATCAGGGATAAACGACTCTACGATCATCACCACTATTCCAAAAACTGATTTGTCGAGTGATCCAGGCAAATACCTGTATTTGAACAACTTATTCTGCGCTTCAATTCCATTGTTGGTATTCACGATGTTGACGGCCTGTTGTGACCGAGGTCTTGAAAATACTGCCCGAGGCCGTAGGCCGAGGGCAGCATTTTCAAGACCGAGGTCACAGTTTTTCACCATACGGACCGACCCTTAGCCGGTAAATAACATATTTATTGTTTTTAAACTTGACGAAATTCTTTCCGAAAGAACCCGAATGATTTATGGCCGTAAATACGGCAAGATCTTCCATAAACTGAACAATTTTTGAGTGAGTAAATGGTAGTTAAATAGAGGTGATGCAAATTTAAGAGAGATGCCTCAGCGAAACATTTTCATTTCCGTAACGATAAAGGTGATTTAAAATGCTTCCAAACAAACTTTGAAACATTATTTCTACAAGTATCTGTCACAATATGACACCTGTCAATTAGAGAGCGCGCAAGAAAAAGAAAAGCGAAGGAACATTAGAAAACCAACAGAACTAGTTTGGCAAGGACTGTCACGACAATGTTTTCTTCAAAATCAGTTAATGATCTAACGGAAACTATTATTCACTCTCATCGACGATTCATTCATGTACGAAGATTTACCTCTGTTCATTAAGTAAACGGCGAGGAAATTAATTGTGAGTAAATTCAATCTTTTTATTTTGAAGTTGTGAGAGTTTGCTCGTTTGTTTGCTGTAATGGCGTGTTTAACTCTGATCTTTCCTTCACAAAAACTAAATTCGAACGGCACGCTCCAACGAGATACAAGGGAATGTAATGCGGCCTTTTCTCAAAAAATTCCTTCAATTTCTGTTGTGCAATTTAAGGTACAAATGTCCAAATTGAACGGAATTGGAAAGACTCACCAGGAGCGTATATTTGTTGTAGAACTTAAATTAAAACTTTGCTCGCTCTTTCACTATGAATAAATTGCTCGAGAAAATTCAGATATTAAATGAATGAAAGTTCCATCGTTCAGTTTAACTGTAACCAAATACCTCACCTTTCAACTTTCTGGGTACTTTTTGTGAACGATTAAAATTAATTGCAGACGGTTTTTAGGCCGCTTGTCAACCAACGTAATGACACTATTGTTTATACAAATTCATTCTGAAACCAATATTTTTCTGTCAACCAAAGTGATTTGATAGAGAGAAAAGAGAGGATTCATAAGTTATTTATCGGCTTGAGGTAGTGACCGACGTGTTTGCTTAAAAATACTGCCCAGCCGGAAAACGAGGTATGTTTATGAAAAATGATAACGAAAGTTGGGATGTACTCGGCGACTCACGAAAGCGTTACCGTGGCCCGTGGGCAGAGATAGGAAAATACTGACCGGGTAAAGAACCAATCAGATTGCAAGATTCGTTACCGTGCCCTGTAAAAAAACAATAAAGATCTTTATTTACCTTCCTATAATAATTTACTCCCCAGACATCAACTGTTTTATGTTTCTACCCTCGTGTCATTCTTGGAACTTGATTTTGGTAAATTAAAGATTTCTGGAGATTCAAGCTTTCATAATTTTGGGCTGCTTTCTTTGTTTTTCAAAAAAAAAGGAAAAAGAGTGCAAACGAAACAGATCCGGTCCACACGCGCATGTTTTTCACAGCGCTTCTTCTTTTCTTCCAAACCCATGTAAACTGTTAAAAACCTTTCGGGCCGAGGTTAAAGAAAAAAATGTGATCATTTTTAGACTAAGAAAAACGCTTTATTAAATAGTCGCTAAATCTTGACAACCGTGAATGATTGTTGACTTTTATGACGATGATTTAGCATTTCTTCGTACTCATTTTCTCACCGGTGGAAGTTGTGCAATAGTCTGTCAACGCACGTGTGGAACGGATACTGTAGATGCCTTCGGATAATTACCGAAATTAAAATTCTGGCCACTTGATGGCTAAATTTTATTGAACTGTTGCGACATAATATTTCGCTTTCATTTCTTCATTAAAATATGGACGTCGCATCTGGGCTCCATAAATGACTAGAATATTTCCGCCTTAAACAAACAAAAGGCAGCGAAAGGTCAAGTTGTTTTGTAATATAAACATGAAAACCCTGGCATGGCCTGCCTTGACTGTATTCGTCCTCTGTTTTGCGCAATCGTTTTCCTTTTCCCGAAAATTGCAAACCTAAAATGCTCAAAAGAAAAAGTAAAGAAGATTGAAAATACCATTTTCGGATGATCTTCGCGACCTTTCCTTGACCTCTGTTGTGGAGCGCACAAAACATGTAGAATTCAATGTGGTGAATTGCTCAATGAGATCTTCCTTCCGTTCCTCTGTCCCATCTAAAAACCCGTAACCGTAGTCACTATCAACGCGTACCTCGCAGAGGTTTGCATGAAGAAACTCAATTTCCTTTTTAACTAGCGTAGATTGTTTGCCAGAACTATTTGGATTACAGCTAAGGCCAGTAGCCCTCGTTGCAAAAAATTCGGATGACATCTCGTTAGCAAGGCAAGGTCAATGAGCCCTGATAGGGACTTGACTTTAAGTAATAGCGCGGGATTCTTGCCGCTGGTTATAATTAACAGCTGATTCAACCCTAGTCCCCAAGTTGAGCTCCCCTTAGTTAGTTATTACTAAAGTGGGACGACCGCTGGCACAATAAAATCATACTGCGGAAGGGGGTCACAGAGTCTACGTGGGAATTCGCGGCACGATCGACGTAGTGTTTTTCATTGTTGTCCGCCATATTGCAAAATGACGTCATATGTCTCCCAGTGTCCATTTCGCTCCTGCTAAAAAATTTACTAGAACTTTCGGGAAATTTCTGTCTTGCACTTGAGCTGCTGTGTCAGGATGAAAAGGCAACCAGTCATTCTTACGAGGCACTGACAAGTCCCCTAATT
Organism: Pocillopora damicornis; assembly: GCF_964200805.1. Taxonomy (NCBI): domain Eukaryota; kingdom Metazoa; phylum Cnidaria; class Anthozoa; order Scleractinia; family Pocilloporidae; genus Pocillopora; species Pocillopora damicornis. Next base: position 22,897,886 of record NC_142676.1, read on the forward strand.
TTAGCAACGATGGATCCTTCTAGAATAAAAGCCACGAGTATATATGGACGGTTTTCGCAGAGCGATCAACAGTTCTTAAGAAGACTTCAGAGATCCTACAAGAAAGAAGTAACTACAAGCTACAGGAAGCAAAAGAAGAATTTTATCAGAGGAAAAATATGGCTCTCGTTTTCAGATTTCCAACCTACCATCCGTGCAAGTGAGTTCCTTACTGTTTCAATACAAATGTCAATGTAGAGTCTTAGTAAATTTATTTATCTATGCTTGAGTAATATACCTATTTTCGAGCACTGGTGAATCATTTGATATCAAGGGACATGCTAACATACTTAATTATTATTTTCTGTAAGAGTATTAATGAAGTTTCGTTGAAAAAGCCACGGCTACGAATGGATAAGAATAGAACATTTCTACCTGTTTAGACACTTAAGAGATGCTCCTTTTTTTTCTGCGTATGTCATTTTAAAAATTTTGCTTTTCTTCTTTTTAGCAGTTACTACAAAGGAGTGCCTGGAGGTTTCGACTTTTTCCACAATCTGTGGAGAGAGATCGCATTGGCATATGAACAAGAAGTCGGCAACCCTTACTGCCGTAAAAGACAGCAACAGTCTCACAAGGGAGTAGTGAAGATCGCTTCTGTCCCGTTGAACCAGTTCAAATCTGAAGACATCACAATTGAAGTTGATAGCGACAAGGTGACTTTACAGGGGCAGCATCGCTCAGAGAGAGAAGATGGATTTGACACAAGCGAGTTCAAGAGAGTCTTTAAACTACCACAAGATATCGATCCGACTACCGTGACGTCACGCACTACTCAAGATGGCGGCGCCCTCGTTATTGAGGGCTCCAAACCGTTGGAAGAGAAGGAGGACGACGGAAAATTTGAAATCAAGTTGGATGTCAGTGGCTTTAAGCCAGAGGAAATCAAGGTACAGATCCGTGGAAATGAGTTAAGCGTTAGTGGGAAACACAAATCGGAAGATGGCGAGGTTTACCGGTCACGTCGTTATAGTCGCTGCATTGTGCTGCCTGATGACGTGGTTCTTGGTTCGGTGTCGTCGCGATTGTCAAAGGAAGGCCTACTGACGATTGAAGCATCACGTGACCCTGCTTTGTTGATAAGCGAAAGAGCCGTAGACGTTACTATGGAGACAGATGAACCAGAGGATGAACCAAAGCCCTCCACTAGCGCTGAAACAGCAGAAACTGAGGAGTAACTCAATCTTTCAAGAAAGAGAAGACCAAAATGTATCAATCGTATTTGATAAATTTCAGTACAGCTAATTATTTCATGTAAGGACAACTAAGCCCTTAACTAGCACTAAAATAGCAAAAACTTAAAAAGCGCGTATTTGATGTATGGCAAAAGTAGCAACGTAATAGATGAGAGGTGTGAAGACCTTCAATTGTTCTGTTGAAAATATTTAATTATTATCCTTTTTTTTAATTAAACTTTCTCTTTATGCGTGTTATGATGTTAGTATTGTCGTTTAAATTAAGCCCTCGACAGTTCAGGAAGTGAATTAATTCAATAAAATTTTGACACCATCAATGTCGTTCTGTTTTTTAGGATTATTCCTACAAAACTAGAAAGGAAACCTTTCTCTGATTTTGCTTAAGTTGTTTATACGCGTCCCGGATTGTTTCTCAAACTGTAATGTAATGAAAACGGGGCGCGCGGTTGAAATAGATGAAGAATTATATTTAAACAAAACCTAATGTATTAGTTTTTGGTCAAATAAAAATCGTTGTTTAAATAAACTTTGTTTTCTATCTATTTCCATTAGAAACGAGGTTAAGCGGCAAATCGCGTTTGATTCTCATCTGTTTTAATGCTGTTTAGGCTAAATGAAGCGAAACTTTTCGCAATAACGTTGTATCGCTTTGTGTGACATTTACTTTGCATAGAATCATTTGGGAAACTCAATTCAGTATAAAATTTAATAAGGAGCGAATTTCTTTGAATTAGCGATACCGGAAATCCCAAAACTGTCAAAGACAATAAGAATTGGAATAACAATACCATAATACAATTGACATTGGAGAAACTTAAACAAGTTACTTCAAACAATGCTGAAAATTAAACAACTCATCTTGCATTTATTGATTTTAATTTTTTGGTCACGTACTCTTACTTCTCGAAGATCTTACGTCAAGGTTTGTTTTAGTCAGTCAAAATTACTTGAGCTGCGCGCTCTTTTGAGTTTCTTGAGCATGGAGGCAGATTATCTGAACAGGAGTTTTGGCTGGTTTCTCCTTGCCATGGCGATTTCTACAAATACCCTTGACATCTATCTGATTGTAGCAAATCGACATCTTTGCGAGAAACCGAACTGGATTATTTCGTCACTGGCAACCGCCGATTTTTTTGTAAAGTTAACGTACAAGAAAAGATCGCTGTTGGACGTACAATTCGCATATCCGCCATTCATGAGGTTGTTGTTGATTTGGAAATGACACCAGTTTTTCCAGCATCTTTTTGGGGCATAACAAAAATGTTAATTCAACAATTTTAGCTCTCTTTACGTCTTTACGTCTTTCAGTTTCCAGAATCAACTCGCTCTTTCAAGTTAAAATTAAAAATATGCTCATTTTTGTCCAGTCACATTGTGTCAGGATAAATTCGTCTTCATTCATGATTACGAAGTACTGACAAAGAGTTTAAATTTAGTGGACATAGATCGTTCAAAGCATATAAAAGGGAAGCTTTGTGAAGCGATAAACAATTTACAAAACTTCCAGAAGTCCTGGAAGAAACAAGAAGTTAAGCATCTACAGAAGAAGTTCAAAAAGAAGATAGCATGGCTTTTCCTTTCCCATTTCCAACCTTTCAACCATGCAAGTAAGTTTAAAAAAATCCATTATTATTTGATAATGCAAGAGGAAATCAAGGAAAATTGACCGTTTTCAATGTAGTCCAAATTTCGCAAGGGCTTAGCTTTCGTAAGTGATATTATGACGGAATTTAATATTTCCATTGTGGAGTTGTGTTCGATTTTTCGGGTAGAATATTTTCGCCTGAAGTACAATTTGATCCACGCCTTACAGCAAATCTTAGATTCTCGTCTATTTCTTAAATTTTATTGTATCTACGTAAAATGTAGATGCAGTTCCATAAAACTTGGAAGACGTTCACTGTAGCGAGGCGGGGGAACTTATCTCGGCAAACACACTTTTTTAGACAAATTTAAATTCTCTTCTTGTGTCATGAAATCTTGAGGTTTTCACCAAAAGAGACATGTATTTCAGGAGGGTAACCACGCCTCACGCTGGTTTATAACTTCACGAATCGCGCTCGCCTTTCTGTAAAATTCGCGCGTCACATATCAACATTCTGGCCTTAATCACATGTTGCCTATGAATCCTTTGCCACCCACACGTGAGTATCTTGCATTTTCGATGACTTATTCCTTTCTTCATCTTAAAGTTACAATAGTCCGGTGCCTGGATGGTTCGACTTTTTCCACGAGCTATGGAAAGAGATGGCTTTAGCGTGTGAACAAGAAGTCGGCTACTGGGTGCAGGAACAGTCTAACAAGGGAACGGTGAAGATTGCATCTGTTCTACTGAGGCACTTCAAACCTGAAAACATCGCTCTTGAAGTTGATAGCGACAAGGTGATCCTACATGGAAAGCACCGCTCAGAGAGAGAAGATGGATTCTACAAATGCGAGTTCAAGAGGGTCTTTCCACTTCCGCAAAATGTCGATCCAACTACTGTGACGTCACGCATTACTCAAGATGGCGGCGTCCTCATCATAGAGGGCTTAAAGCACGTGGAAGAGAAAGAGGATGACGGAAAATTTGAGACCAAGTTGGATGTCAGTGGCTTTAAGCCAGAAGAGATAAAGATTCAGCTGCATGGAAAAGAGTTAATTGTCTGTGGAGAACGCAAATTAGAAGATGGCAGGGCAAATCGGTCACGTGGCTTCAGTCACTGTATTCTGCTCCCCGATGACGTCGTCGTCAGTTCAGTAAGATCACGCTTGTCAAAAGAAGGCCTGCTGACCATTGAAGCATCACGTGACCCCGCCTTATGGCCGCACGAGAGAGCGTTTGATGTCGCCCTGGAAACAAATGAATCAGGGGATGGAGATGAACCAGAAGAGACCAAACTAGATTAAAACGAGTTTGTAAGAAAGAGATGACATAGTATATGAATCTTATTGATGAATGTTGGTACAGTTGATTAACTCAGGCAAGGAAAATTTGATGAAAATTATTTTTTTCAAGGTCATAAATGATGCAAATAACATATCTAGTTTGACTTTACATATTTGACAACTTTTGTTACAGTCATATACTTCAAAGGGTAAAAAGCATACAAAAGCATTGTAAATGAAGTTATCAACATTACAGGGTAATTTAGTATTATCACCTGAGTGGCTACCATAGAGAGTTTAGAAGCTGACATTTACCCCTTTATTCAGTATTAACAGTACAGTTTATTTTTACAAATGTAACTTATTTTTGGCTGTTTTAAAGTTATTTTAGCAAAGGAAATTATGCATTAAATATTTGAAAACATCATAATTGTTTTCTTGGTCTCATTCAGAAAGTCCTAACAAAAGTGTAAGGTTTCAAGGCAAATGATACGTTACAGAAACAAGGCATTAAATTTATTTGCCACTGGAAAGCAAGACTTGCTCATATTTCAGCAAGTAGCCCACCACAATTTGTTCAAGAAATGACACAGGGAATTTATGTTTGTGTCAAAATCCATCCCAAACTGTTTGTCACCCATAGACCTACAGAATGAAGAGGGAAGTCATTAAGTAATTACTCTTAGACAAAATATTTCCTCCCTAAATCATCTGCATTACTAATACAATATAAGTATATCCACCTAATTTTATTGGAATATTGAAACTTCTGTGAAACTGTATTAAACAGACCTCAAGTGGCAGCTGTTGAGGGGATAAGCTGTCAGCAAAGCATCTGTATGATCCCAAAAGAATCTAACAAATTCACTCCAATTCAACATTTTATAAATGCTTATTAAACATCTTGTCAAAACAAAAAAAAATTAAATGATAGTAAAGATCACCACACCTTCTGTGAAACAGAGTTAGCAAAACTCACATTGAATTTAAACTTGGCTTTATTTTTATTATTTACATTCTTTTCACTTATTAACCCTCAGACACCTTAGAGTGACTGGCATCTAAATTCTCCTAAAATCTCACTCCCCAAATCACACATTCAGTCACAAGAATAAAGGAAATGATCACAAACTAAAGCTCTTGATTGTTAAACAAATTCCTCTCCCAGCACCTAAGGAATTGTGTAGAATACATTATGGAGAATATGCATATTGATGTTATGGCCACAGATATTGAGTTGCCTGCCTTTAATTTGCAGTTTTATTGAGTTTGCAGGTTCAGATATTTCATTGACTTAAAAACCAACTTAACTTTGAAATTTCTCAAAAACCACCTAACACTCAAAAAGTTAGAAAGAATCTTCCAGTTTAAATTCTGTGAACACTTTTGACTGTCATGTTTTGAATTTATCGAACAGATGACTGTCCCTGCTGCTCTACTTTATTTACAATGAAATACCACGGCATCATAAATAACTTTACTTTTCTAATTATCTCACCGCCTAATGCGTAACCCACGCATCCTGACAACGTTGCCAAACTAAATGTTTATGATGAACAAGTAAAATGGCAAAATTATTGGCAAAAGATTAAATAAGGCGCACGGCTTTAATTTAATCGAGTGTGAGGCGAAATGTCAGCAACCACTTGGCCCACAGGCATAAGAGTGTCCTCACCAGGAAAAAAACACTATCAGGCACACTAAAATGCCTTAAAACCAAAAGCCTTCATCTCAATGAATTCTTCTACGCTGCTGATAATCTGAAATAAAGTAAGAAGAGCTAAACAGACTCATAGACAGTGAAGCCACTGACCTTAGTACCTTATTCGTTGTGTGGGGGACACCATAAAAAAAACTTACTAGTGTTTATCAAGCCAAATTTTCCCTTAAAGAAAATTTAATGCACTTTTACGCAGAGAAATTCTGCTTCAATCGTAGCACGATCGACGTAGTGTTTTTCATCGTTGTCCGCCATATTGCAAAATGACGTCATATGTCTCCCAGTGTCCATTTCGCTCCTCCTAAAAAAATTACTAGAACTTTCGGGAAATTTCTGTCTTGCACTTGAGCTGCTGTGTCAGGATGAAAAGGCAACCAGTCATTCTTATGAGGCACTGACAAGTCCCCTAATTTTAGCAACGATGGATCCTTCTAGAATAAAAGCCACGAGTATATATGGACGCTTTTCGCAGAGTGATCAACAGTTCTTAAGAAGACTTCAGAGATCCTACAAGAAAGAAGTAACTACAAGCTACAGGAAGCAAAAGAAGAATTTTATCAGAGGAAAAATATGGCTCTCGTTTTCAGATTTCCAACCTATCATCCGTGCAAGTGAGTTCCAAACTGTTTTAATACAAATGTCAATGTAGAGTCTTAGTAAATTTATTTATCTATGCTTGAGTAATGTACCTATCTTCTAACACTAATGAATCATTTAATATGAAGGGACGTGCTAATATACTTAATTATTATTGTCTGCGAAAGTATCCCTGAAGTTTCGTTGGAGAAGCCGCGGCTACGTATAGATAAGAATAAAATATTTCTACCTGTTTAGACACTTAGGAGATGTGTGAGTGTTTTTTTTCTTGACTATCATCTTAAAAATTTTGCTTTTCATCTGTGTTGCAGTTATTACAACCGAGTGCCTGCAGGGTTCGACTTTTTCCACCATCTGTGGAGGGAGATCGCATCGGCACATGAACAAGAAGTCGGCAACCCTTACTGCCGTAAAAGACAGCAACAGTCTCACAAGGGAGTAGTGAAGATCGCTTCTGTCCCGTTGAACCAGTTCAAACCTGAAGACATCACATTGGAAGTTGATAGCGACAAGGTGACCTTACATGGGCAGCATCGCTCAGAGAGAGAAGATGGATTTGACACAAGCGAGTTCAAGAGAGTCTTTAAACTACCACAAGATATCGATCCGACCACCGTAACGTCACGTACTACTCAAGATGGCGGCGCCCTCGTTATTGAGGGCTCCAAACTGGTGGAAGAGAAGGAGGACGACGGAAAATTTGAAATCAAGTTGGATGTCAGTGGCTTTAAGCCAGAGGAGATCAAGGTACAGATCCGTGGAAATGAGTTAAGTGTCAGTGGAAAACACAAATCCGAAGACGGCGAGGTTTACCGGTCACGTGATTATAGCCGCCGCATTGTGCTGCCTGATGACATAGTTCTTGGTTCAGTGTCGTCGCGATTGTCAAAGGAAGGCCTGCTGACGATTGAAGCATCACGTGACCCCGCTTTGTTGCCAAGCGAGAGAGCCGTAAACATTACCACGGAGACAGATGAACCAGAGGACGAACCAAAATCCTCCACTAGCGGTGAAACAGCAGAAACTGAAGAGTAATTCGATCACTTAAGAACGAGAAGACCAAAATGTACCAATCGTATTTGATAAATTTCAGTACAGCTAATTCTTTCATGTAAGGAAAACTAAGCCTTTAACTAGCACTAAAATAGCAAAAACTTAAAAAGCGCATATTTGATGTATGGCAAAAGTAGCAACGTAATAGATGAGAGGTGTGAAGACCTTTAATTTCTCTGTTGAATGAAAAATATAGTCAAAACCAACAGTTATGTTATGATTAAGTTTTCAACTAGAATGTTTATGATTGTAATTGAATTGAAGAAAAAACTTTCATATTCAAATATTAATGTATTATTTTTGAAATTTTTACCGGGAGTAATAGACTCTGAGCTTATATTTTTTTTAGTCGAAAAGATTTAATTGTTATCTTTTTCTGTTTCAATTCTGAAACTATCTCTTTATGCGTGGTATGACATTAGTGCTGTCATTTAAATTAATCCCTCGACAATTTAAATGAATTAATTCAATAAAGTTTTAACACCAGCGTATTTCTGTTTTTTGGGTTTATTCCTACAAAACTAAAATATATTCATTTCCTCTGAAGAAAGATCACCAAAGGTTCGTTCCTCGAAAATCTGACTGAAGCACGCATTACAATCTCTTGACAAAAACGAGGGGCAATGGTGTTGTAAATATACCCAAAGCGGTTCCCTTAGTTCTCTCAACAATCTGTCATTTTCTTGTGACTCAATGTATCTTGCACATGTATTGAAAAGGAGTTCTGTGAATTCATTTCGCGCAGTTAGTATTGACAAATAGGGTAAAAATAGATGGGATGATATCTCAAGGAAACTATCCAACGCACAAGAATAAGTTCCTGGGGTACTTAAAACTGAATTCATAAAGTGGCTTTTTCGTTTCCACATGACTGAACGTTTCTTTGTTCCAACTGAGGAAACATGTAACACTCACCCAAGTAATGATCCAACAGCGTTTTCGTACCTCTTGAACACGTCGATTGTAGTAAGTATCACTCTGAAAATAATCAAAAGTCAAATCCCTAGTTACAACCAGTAATTTCCTTTCTTTGACTACTGTTTACTTTCAATGGTGCTGCGAGTCCTTCGCGCCCAATAACAGACTTGCCTCTGACAAATCCAGAAATTGTCGAGTCTTTCGGCTTTGTGGAATAAGCTTGATTTGCGGCTGACAAATCGGAGTTAACCGAGTCTTTCGGTCAAAATGCTAAACTTACACCGTCTTCTGAGCATCGGTGAAATTATTTCTGAATTAACTTCTGTTTAACACAAATGAGTCAAGACAGCTTTTAAGCACAAAACAGCACTCTCCACGCTTTTCACCCGATTTTCACACTTTGATGGTCGCGTGGACTTTGACCGAAGAAACTCTAAAACTCAGAGAATAATCCAACATCAAAGCAAACGAGTTAGAAGCTCAACAGAAATTGTCGAGTCTTTCGGCTTTGTGCAATAAGCTTGATTTGCGGCTGACAAATCGGAGTTAACCGAGTCTTTCGGTCAAAATGCTAAACTTACACCGTCTTCTGAGCATCGGTGAAATTATTTCTGAATTAACTTCTGTATAACACAAATGAGTCAAGACAGCTTTTAAGCACAAAACAGCACTCTCCACGCTTTTCACCCGATTTTCACACTTTGATGGTCGCGTGGACTTTGACCGAAGAAACTCTAAAACTCAGAGAATAATCCAACATCAAAGCAAACGAGTTAGAAGCTCAACTTTTTCATGTATTTGATATCTGGTTATACTTTAATTATGCTGCAAGTTCTTTGCCTTAAGTTCTCACGTTAGCTGACTGAGCTGTGGACCCTCCGCCGCCTTCGATCGAGACTTCACACAACTGTTTCTCTTTTGACGGATTTTGATCACCTTTTAAACTCAAAACTACCTTTAATTGTTAGAAAGATGCTATACACACTTACCGTTACACTTGGAAACGCTTCTCGACGCTTTTCAGGGACGCTTAACTCGAAATCTCGACAAGGACAAATCTCGTGTCAAAGACGCCGATCCTAAAAGTCCTCGCGCGCGCGTCTTTTTGCTGACCGCCCATGACCATTTGCGGGAAAAACGTTGATACCTTGCGGCCGTGCAAGCGATCAAATCGAGATTTTTTCTGGTTATGATCTACCGAAAATACCCACATTCTCTCTTCTCCAGTCTTCCTCTATACTAGTTATAGTTCTCACTAGAGCTGCCCCCGCCCTACAGTACCATTTTCTTTTGTTTTGTTTTTTTTTGAGTTGGGCTTGTTGTTTACAGTTGTGTAATTTTTCTGTTATGCTGTTACGGAATTGCGGCTCAATACTTTGGTTTTAGTAATTTTGGATCTCAAAATACTACAAGTGTACAAGATGTAGTTTTGGGAAGTGCTTGGGGTTTTTTTTTTTGCTGTGTGGTTTAACTTAGAATTTGTTTGATCTTCACGATCAAGAAGAAGCAGAATGTAGGGACTTGGGTGAGTTTTAACATTGGAATGTTATAGGTGGTATTGGAGAACAATTTATAGACAGCATTGAAGAACAATTTATTATTATATAGTTATTAGACACAAAATTATACCTTAAGAGGACAATTTTAAATATAATTTGTTTGAAAGGCATTGAAAAATTGGTTTGTTGAATAGAACGTTCTATTATTATAAACTGTAAAAACGATAAGTGGATGAATTGTAACTGGAACCAACAATATATTTTTATAATAATTGATCTTTTTTGATTGATTAGAGCTTTTTGTCAATATAACTATTGTGATGTGGTATCAAAATGGAAATAGAACTAAATGAATGTACAATATATTTGGCTTATAAAAAGTAGAAACAAGAGAAAAGCATGAAATTTGAACAAAACTATATATACAATATATTTTTTAAAATCTATTTTAAGTGACGATTGTGTTTTTAACTCTGATATTAAGTAAAGTTGTATGAATAAAATTTCAAACTGGAACAACATTGATATAAAAAATAATTAAAAATAAAGTATTTTTGTTTGAACTTTTGGAGTTATCCTTGAATGTCAAGATGGTACAGTGTCCAAATATGATGGTCACCAACATGAAACAATGTTTGGTTTATTACTCATTTTTTGATTTTTCTTGCGTTGGTGGCTACAGTTGGTGATTTACTATCTCGCTGATAAATTTACCGTTTTTTGACAATGTGAAGTCAACATTTTCCAGCAACAGAAGTTTTTCTGTTAGTTCATCTATGTTGTTTCAGTATTGGAAAATGTCCTCGTTTAGGTAGACGCTGAGTGTGGCATGGTTTGCCACAACGTTGAATTGCTTCTCTTCCTTTTCCAGTTGAAAGCTCATGCTCATGTCAACGTAACAGTTTTTAACGAGCATTGCTCTGTTGCAGGCTGTGCAACGAACCATAACTTTAGATTCTGTGTTTCCTGTGATTTTGCTCTTACATCCTTTGGTGTTGCACATTGCATTAGTGTCAATGATGACATTTTGTATTTCTGAGCAGCAGATTTGAGGCTTGATAGCAGTTGTATCTGTATTTACATTGGTAATATTTTTCTTCTTGGCTGGCTTTATGAGGGTTTCTGTAGTGGTACTGATTTTCAACCCATAGTAGTACTTTACAGTGCAGTTGGAGATCTCAAAGAAATCCCCTTCCTTGATCAGAGAAATGTGGTCTGACCAAATCGAAATATCTATAGTTCCTGTTGAGTCTACTAATTTACCATCTTTAGAGTTTTGTGGTGTTGAAGCTTCACTGTCCCATCGAATTAAGCCTGAGACTGTGACCATATCCCCTTACCTCTTAGTTTTTAAAACATCTGCTACAGATGTAATGGGTGGTGTTGCTGGTGGTACATATTTAAATGGAATGGCCATCGCGGAGACATCCTTAACAATGCTGTTCTGGTGCATAAACACCATGCCACTCTGAACAACCCTAAGGTTGGTTATGGTGATGGGCTGTTGTGCTTTTTGTTTGTCTTTGAAAAGCTGGCTTTTCGTGGTGTCATTCATCGAACTTATCATTATTCTTATCATCTGCGTTTGGTCTACTACCGTCTGCAGAATGATGTAGAAGTAATATGTAAATCCTTGCTGGCCTTTTCGATTTCGGTCTACTCTTTGTACATATCCAGTAAAGCCTGAAAAAAAAATGTTTATTTTATATTAAACCTACATGCATATTTTCACACAAACGTATCATATCCATAAGTTCCGGAGAGAATTCAATAAAGACAAATTTTGTCTGTGAACTATAGGTTAAAACTGAATCATCTGTAGGGGTTTCACAATTAGGACAATTCAACTTTCTTGGTTCAGTTTGAATAGCAGAGATAAAATGTGGCCAAGAATTGCAATCCAATTGACATTTTTGTAATGCAGATCTCGTCACATAGTTAACCAAAATAGAGCTTTTGAGAGCTACATTGTCATGGCAGGTCTTACAAAATGACTCAAAGATTCTCTGAGATGAAAATATATTCATTTCCTCTGAAGAAAGATCACCAAAGGTTCATTCCTTGAAAATCTGACTGAAGAATGCATTAGAATCCCTTGCCAAAAACGAGGGGCAATGTTGCTGTAAATATACCCAAATTGGTTTCCTTATTTCTCTCAACGTTCTATCATTTCCTTGTGATTCAATGTATCTTTTACATGTGTTGAAAAGGAGTTCTGTGAATTGATTTCGCACAGTCAGTGTAGACAAATAGGGTAAAAATAGATGGGATGAGACTTCTAAAAAAGTGTCCACTGCACAGGAGTACATATTAGGGACACTTAGAATAGAATTCATAAAATGTCCCCTCTTTGAGATTAATGGGTTTATTTCACAATCACCCAACTGAACTTCCTCTGTCATGTTGTTACTATTCATTGAACTACTGTATGCCATAGGATCTGCTTCTATGTTAAACATGCTCATGCTTTCATAAATTACAAAGAACCATCCTTTAGCAAAGTTTCTTTTCAGGGTGGCTAAACTACAAAATTCTTTAACACCTACACAAAGATCATCAATGTAGGTCCAGTTCCCTTGAGTAAGAACTGCACAGGTAAAATGTCCATTATAACAACGCACCATCCCCTTTAACTTATATTCACATGAGCCTACATGCATATTTTCACACAAATTTATCAAATCCATAAGTTCCGGAGAGAATTCAATAAAGATAAATTTTGCCTGTGAACTATAGGTTAAAACTGGGTCATCTGTAGGGGTTTCACAATTAGGACAATTCAACTTTCCTGGTTCAGTTTGAATAGCAGAGATAAAATGTGGCCAAGAATTGTGATCCAATTGACATTTTTGTAATGCTGATCTTGTCACATAGTTAACCAAAATAGAACTTTTGAGAGCTACAGTGTCATGGCAGGTCTTACAAAATGACTCAAAGATTCTCTTAGATGAAAATATATTCATTTCCTCTGAAGAAAGATCACCAAAGGTTCGTTCCTCGAAAATCTGACTGAAGCACGCATTACAATCTCTTGACAAAAACGAGGGGCAATGGTGTTGTAAATATACCCAAAGCGGTTCCCTTAGTTCTCTCAACAATCTGTCATTTTCTTGTGACTCAATGTATCTTGCACATGTATTGAAAAGGAGTTCTGTGAATTCATTTCGCGCAGTTAGTATTGACAAATAGGGTAAAAATAGATGGGATGATATCTCAAGGAAACTATCCAACGCACAAGAATAAGTTCCTGGGGTACTTAAAACTGAATTCATAAAGTGGCTTTTTCGTTTCCACATGACTGAACGTTTCTTTGTTCCAACTGAGGAAACATGTAACACTCACCCAAGTAATGATCCAACAGCGTTTTCGTACCTCTTGAACACGTCGATTGTAGTAAGTATCACTCTGAAAATAATCAAAAGTCAAATCCCTAGTTACAACCAGTAATTTCCTTTCTTTGACTACTGTTTACTTTCAATGGTGCTGCGAGTCCTTCGCGCCCAATAACAGACTTGCCTCTGACAAATCCAGAAATTGTCGAGTCTTTCGGCTTTGTGGAATAAGCTTGATTTGCGGCTGACAAATCGGAGTTAACCGAGTCTTTCGGTCAAAATGCTAAACTTACACCGTCTTCTGAGCATCGGTGAAATTATTTCTGAATTAACTTCTGTATAACACAAATGAGTCAAGACAGCTTTAAAGCACAAAACAGCACTCTCCACGCTTTTCACCCGATTTTCACACTTTGATGGTCGCGTGGACTTTGACCGAAGAAACTCTAAAACTCAGAGAATAATCCAACATCAAAGCAAACGAGTTAGAAGCTCAACTTTTTCATGTATTTGATATCTGGTTATACTTTAATTATGCTGCAAGTTCTTTGCCTTAAGTTCTCACGTTAGCTGACTGAGCTGTGGACCCTCCGCCGCCTTCGATCGAGACTTCACACAACTGTTTCTCTTTTGACGGATTTTGATCACCTTTTAAACTCAAAACTACCTTTAATTGTTAGAAAGATGCTATACACACTTACCGTTACACTTGGAAACGCTTCTCGACGCTTTTCAGGGACGCTTAACTCGAAATCTCGACAAGGACAAATCTCGTGTCGAAGACGCCGATCCTAAAAGTCCTCGCGCGCGTGTCTTTTTGCTGGCCGCCCATGACCATTTGCGGGAAAAACGTTGATACCTTGCGGCCGTGCAAGCGATCAAATCGAGATTTTTTCTGGTTATGATCTACCGAAAATACCCACATTCTCTCTTCTCCAGTCTTCCTCTATATTACGCGGGGAGTCCTAAGGTGCCTCCTCGGGTTTTTGGCCCTCTGGGGCCAAAAACCCTGCGGGGGCAATTACGCGGGGAGTCCTAAGGTGCCTCTTCGGGTTTTTGGCCCCAGGGCCAAAAACCCTGCGGGGGCAATAAATCGAAAAATAATACCATAATAAAATGGAAATTGGAGAAACTTAACCAAGTTACTTTAAACAATGCTGAAAATTAAACGACAAACAACTCATATCTGGCATTTATTAAGTTTATTTTTGTTTCTCCCGTACTCGTACTTCTCGAGTCGAGGTTTGTTTTAACCAGTCAAAATCAATTAAGCCGCGCGGTCGCTTGAGTTTCCTGAGCATGGAGGCAAAAGATTTAAACAAGAGTTTTGGCCGGTTTCTCCCTGCCGTGGCGATTTCTAGCAATACCCTTGTCATCTATCTGATTGTAGCAAAATGACCTCTTTGTAAGAAACCGTACTGGTTTATTTTGTCTCTGACAACCGCCGATTTTTTTGTAAGGTTTACGTACATATTATTTTCTTTGTTATCGGCTTTTTACAAGAAAAGATCGCTGTTGGACGTGCAATTCTAATGTCCACCACTCTGCATTCACGAGGTTGTTGTGGATTTGGAAACGACTTCAGGTTTTCCCGCATCTTTTTCGGGCATAAAATGTTAATATAACAATTTTAGGTCTCTTTACGTCTTTGCGTCTTTCAGTTTCCAGAATCAACTCGCTCTTTCTAGTTAAAATTAAAAATATACTCATTTTCGTCCAGTCACATTGTGTCAGGATAAATTCGTCTTCCGTCATAATAACGAAGTACTGACAAAGAGTTTAAATTTATTGGAGACAGATCGTCCAAAGCATATAAAAGGGAAGCTTTGTGGAGCGATCAACAATTTAGCAAACTTCCAGAAGTCCTGAAAGAAACAAGAAGTCAAGTATCTACAGAAGTTCAAAAATATGAAGGCATGGCTTTTCCTTTCCCATTTCCAACCTATCAACAACGCAAGTAAGTTTTAAAAAAATCCATATATAGATATATTTGATAATGCAAGAGGAAATCAAGGAAAAAGTGACCGCTTTCACTGTAGTCCAAATTTCGCAAGGGCTTAGCTGCCGTGGAATTCATATCATAACCGACTTTAATCTTTCCATAGTATAGTTTTTGATATTCCGGGTAGAGTACTTTCGATTAGAGTACAATTTGACCCATGCACGCCTTACAGTAAATCTTAGATTATCGTCTATTTCTTAAACTGTACTACATCCATGTAAAATGTGAATACAATTTCATGAAACTTGGTACACATTCACTGTTGTGAGGCGGGGGTACCGATCTCGTCAAATACACCTTTTATAAACAAATTAACGCGTCAAGTATATTAAAGGAAAACTTCAAATCTCTCTTCTTGTGTACAAGGTGTCATGAAATCCTGAGCTTTTTACCGAAAAAACGTATATTTCAGGAGGGTAATCACGCCTCACGCTGGTTTATAACTTCACGAATCGCGCTCGCCTTTCTGTAAAATTCACGCATCATATATCAATATTCTGGCCTTAATCACATGTCACCTATGAATCCTTTGTTACCCTCACGTAAGTATTTGTGCGTTTTCGATGACTTATTCCTTTCTTTATCTTACAGCCACAATAATCGAGAGCCTAGATGGTTCGCCTTTTTCCACGAGCTATGGAGACAGATGGCTTTGGCATATCAACAAGAAGTCGGCTACTGGGTGCACGAACTGTCTAACAAGGGAACCGTGAAGATTGCGTCTGTTCTACTGAGGCACTTCAAACCTGAAAACATCGCACTTGAAGTTGATAGGGACAAGGTAACCCTACATGGAAAGCACCATTCAGAGAGAGAAGATGGATTCAACACATGCGAGTTCAAGAGGGTCTTTCCACTTCCGCAAAATGTCGATCCGACTAATGTCACGTCACGCATTACTCAAGATGGCGGCGTCCTCATCATAGAGGGCTTAAAGCGAGTGGAAGAGAAAGAGGATGACGGAAAATTTGAGACCAAGTTGGATGTCAGTGGCTTTAAGCCAGAAGAGATAAAGATTCAGCCGCATGGAAGAGTTAATTGTCTGTGGAAAACGCACATTAGAAGATGGTAGGGCCAATCGGTCACGTGGCTTCAGTCACCGTGTTCTGCTGCCTGAAGACGTCGTCGTCAGTTCAGTAAGATCACGCTTGTCAAAAGAAGGCCTGCTGATGGTCGAAGCATCACGTGACCCCGCCTTATTGCCGCGCGAGAGCCGGAGCGGTTGATGTCCTCCTGGAGACAAATGAAACAGAGGATGAACCGAAGCCCTTCACCAGAGATGAACCGAAGCCCTTCACCAGAGATGAACCAGCAGACACCAAATTAGAGTAGATCGAGTTTGTAAGAAAGAGATGACATGGTATATGAATCTTATTGATAAATGTTGGTACAGTTGATTAATTCAGGCAAGAAAAGTTTCATGAAAATCGTTTTTTATCAAGGTCATAAATGATGCAAATAACATATCTAGTTTGACTTTACATATTTGACAACTTTTGTTAGAATTATATACTTCAAAGGAAAAAAGCATATGAAAGAATTGTAAATGAAGTTAGCAACATTACAGGGTAACTTAGTATTATCAACTGAGTGGCTACCATAAAGAGTTTAAAAGCTGACATTTCAAGCATTAGCCATTCCTCAAAGTAATGGTTAGGGTCGGTTAATAATAATACCTTATTACCCTGTTATTATTCCCACTGACACAGCATTACAGATTCTTTACAAACTTACCCCTTTACTCAGTTTTAACAGTGGCTGTTTTAACGTTATTTTAGGGAAGGAGATTATGCAATAAATATTTGAAAACATCAAAATTGTTTTCTTGGTCTCATCCAGAAAGTCCCACTTAGAGTGTGGGGTCTCAAGGCAAAAGAACTTAAATGTGACATTCCACTTAATCTGTTACAGATACAGGGCATTAAATTTATTTGCTACTGGAAAGCAAGACTTGCTCATATTTCAGCAAGTAACCCACCACAATTTGTTCAAGAAATGACACATGGAATTCATGTTTGTGTCAAAATCCATCCCAAACTGTTTGTCACCTATAGACCTACAGAATGAATAGGGAAGTCATTAAGTCATTACCTTGGACAAAATATTTAGCTCCTCCCCTATATGATCAGCATAACTGAAAAAAAGTCCAAATGGATCCACAGAATTTTACTGGAATATTAAAAATTCTCTGAAACTGTCTTAAACAGACCTCAAGTGGCAGCTGTTGAGGGGATAAGCTGTCAGCAAAGCATCTGTATGATCCCAGAAGGATCTTATCAATTCATTCCAATTCAACATTGTATAAATGCTTATTTAACATCTTGTCGCACCCAAAAAATAAAATTATAGTAAAGATTACCATATCTGTGTGAAACAGAGTTAGCAAAACTCACATTGAAATCAAACTTGGCTTTATTTTTATTTTTCATGCTCTTTTGAGTTATTAACCCTTAGACCCCTTTGAGTGACTAGCATCTAAATTCTCCTAAAATCTCACTCCCCAAATCACACATTCAGTCACAAGAATAAAGGAAATGATCACAAACTAAAGCTCTTGATTGTTAAACAAATTCCTCTCCCCAGCACCTTAGGAATTGTATAGAAAACAGTATGGACAATATGCATATTGATGTTATGGCCACAGATATTAAGTTGCCTGCCTTTAATTTGCAGTTTTACTGAGTGTGCAGGTTCAGATATTTCATTGACTTCAAAACCATCATAAATTTGAAATTTCTCAAAGACCACCTGACACTCATAAAGTTAGACATTTTTGACTGTCATACATTGAATTCATCGAACAGATGACTGTCCTTGCTGCTATGCTCTATTAATAATGAAATACCGCAGCATCATAACTTTACCTTTCTAATTATCTCATCCCCTAATGCGTAACCCACGCATCCTGACAACGTTACCATACTAAATGTTTATGATGAACAAGCAAAATGGCAAAATAATTGGCAAAAGATTCAATGAGGCGCACAGCTATAATTTAATCGTGTGTGAGGCGAAATGTCAGCCACCACTTGGTCCACAGGCATAAGAGTGTCCTCACCAGAAAAATAACACTATCAGGCACACCACAATGCCCCCAAACCAAAAGCCCTCATCTCAATGAATCCTTGTACGCCGTCGGTAACTTAAAATAAAGTAAGTAGAGCTAAACAGACTCCAAGAAAGTGAAGCCACTGACCTTAATACCTTATTTGTTGCGTAGGGGACGCCGTTAAAAAAGTTACTGATGTTTATCAAGCCAAATTTTCCCTAAAATAAAATTTTTTGCACTTTTTCGCGGACAAATTCTTTTGTAATCGCAGCAAGATCGACGAAATATTCTTCCCACATGTCCGCCATATTGCAAAATGACGTCATACCTCTCCCAGCGTCCATTTCACTCCTGATAACAAATTTTCTAGAATTTTCGGGAAATTTCTACCTTGCGCTCGAGCTGCTGTGTCAGGATGAAAAGGCAACCAGTCATTCTTACGAGGCACTGACAAGTCCTCTAATTTTAGCAACAGTGGATCCTTCTAGAATAAAAGCCACGAGTATATATGGACGCTTTTCGCAGAGTGATCAACAGTTCTTAAGAAGACTTAGGAGATCCAAGAAGAAAGAAGTAACTACAAACTACAGGAAGCAAAAGAAAAATTTTAACAGAGGAAAAATATGGCTCTCGTTTTTAGATTTCCAGCTTATCATCCGTGCAGGTGAGTTCCTAACTATTTCAACACAAATATCAGTGTAGATCCTCGGTAAACTTATTTATCTATGCTTGAGTAATGTACCTATCTTCTATCACTAATGAATCATTCAATATCGATGGAAGTGCCAACATCCTTAGTTATTATTGTCTGTGAGAGTATTCCTGAACTTTCGTTGGAAAAGCCACGGCTACGAATAGATAAGAGTAAAATATTTCTACCTGTTTAGACACTTCAAAGATGCGCGAGTGTTTTTTTTTTTCGACTATCATATTAAAAATTTTGATTTCTTCCATGTTGCAGTTACTACAACCGCGTGCCTGGAGGGCTCGACTTTTTCCACGATCTGTGGAGAGAGATCGCATCGGCATATGAACAAGAAGTGGCCAACCCTTACTGCCGTAAAAGACAGCAACAGTCTCACAAGGGAGTAGTGAAGATCGCTTCTGTCCCACTAAACCAGTTCAAACCTGAAGATATCACACTCAAAGTTAATAGCGACAAGGTGACTTTACAGGGGCAGCATCGCTCAGAGAGAGAAGATGGATTTGACACAAGCGAGTTCAAGAGAGTCTTTAAACTACCACAAGATATCGATCCGACTACCGTGACGTCACGCACTACCCGAAATGGCGGCGCCCTCGTTATTGAGGGCTCAAAACGGCTGGAAGAGAAGGAGGATGACGGGAAATTTAAAATTAAGCTGGATGTCAGTGGCTTTAAGCCAGAGGAGATCAAGGTACAGATCCGTGGAAACGAGTTAAGTGTCAATGGGAAACACAAATCGGAAGATGGCGAGGTTTACCGGTCACGTGATTATAGCCGCCGCATTCTGCTGCCTGATGACATAGTTCTTGCTTCGGTGTCGTCGCGATTGTCAAAGGAAGGCCTGCTGACGATTGAAGCATCACGTGACCCTGCTTTGTTGCCAAGCGAGAGAGCCGTAGACATTATCATGGAGACAGATGAACTAGAGGATGAGCCAAAGCCCTCCACCAGCGGTGAAACAGCAGAAACTGTGGAGTAATTTCATCTTTTAAGAACGACAAGACCAAAATGTACCTATCGTATTTGATCAATTTTATTGCCGCTAATTATTTCATGTAAGGAAAACTAAGCCCTTAACTAGTACTGAAATAGCAGAAACTTAAAAAGCGCGTCTTTGATGTATGACAAAAGTAGCAACGTAACAGATGAGAGATACGAGGATCTTTGTTCTGTTCAATGAAAAATATAGTCAAAACTGACAAAGTTATATTATGATTAAGTTTTCAACTAGAATGTTTATGATTATAATTGAATTGAAGCAAAAACGTTCATATTCAAATATTATTGTATTATTTTTGCAATTTTTATAGGGAGTAATAGACTCTGAGCTTATTATTTTTTTTAGTCGAAAATATTTGCTATCTTTTTCTGTTTCAATTCTAAAACTATCTCTTTATACATGGTATGATATTAGTACTGTCGTTTAAATTAAGCCCTCGACAATTGAAGTGAATTAATTCAATAAATTTTAAAACCATCAGTGTATTTCTGTTTTTGGGTTTATTGCTGCAAAACTAGAAAGGAAACCTTTCTTTGAATTTGCTTAATTTGTTTATAGGCGACCCAGATTGTTTCTAAAACTGAAATATAATGAAAACGGGGCGCGCAGTTGAGATAGATGAAGAATTACATTCAAACGAAACCTCGTGTATTAGTTTTTGTTCATATCCTAATAACATAGGGGGAAAAATAACTGAATGCTGATTGGTCAATAATGAAGAGGGTATTTTTTCTTAATTTTGCTTGTGAAGAGGGCAAAATTACTTGCTGCCGATTGGTCCTCAGGTTGCCTAGCAACAGCTTATGCTATTGAGTAGTTGTTGCCAAAAAGTTGAAAGTTTGTCAGCAGGCCTGGTTTTCAATGCCCTGGTATGTTTGTGCAAAAATAAAATTTAAACTTACCTCATTCGCGCGTTTGTGGCGATTGATTCTTTGTCAACATTAAATAGCTTCCTGTGACTGATTACTCAAGAGCGCATTCATAAATTCAGTATTTTTCGCCTCTATTTCATTAACGAGTAATCGCAATGGGTCCTCGTAAAATCGAGGATTAATCTCACTTGTGTTTTCAGCAACTTCTGAAAACACGCGTGATATTAATCTTTAATTTTACTCGGCCCCATGCGATTACCTATACAAATCGTTGAGTAAACAGGCTTTGTTTCCATCCAGAAACTCCATTGGAAATGAGGTTAAGCGACAAATCGCGATTGATTCTCATCTATTTAATGGTGTTTAGTCCAAACGAAACCCAACTTTTCACAATAACCTTTCTATCACTTTGTACCCTGCATAGAATCATTTCGGAAACTTCATTCGATATGAAATTTGATAAAGAGCGAACTTCTTTGAATTAGCGATACCAGTCATCCCTTAAAACTGTCAAAGACAATAAGGGTTGGACTAACAATACCATAATGAAATGGAAATTGGAGAAACTTAAACAAGTTACTTTAAACAATGCTGAAAATTAAACGACAAACAACTCATATCTGGCATTTACTAAGTTTATTTTTGTTTGTCACGTACTCGTACTTCTCGAAGATCTTACGTCGAGGTTTGTTTTAGTCAGTCAAAACCAGTTAAGCCGCGCGGTCTCTTGAGTTTCTTGAGCATGAAGGGAGAAGATTTGATCAGTACTTTAGGCTGGTTTCTCCCTGCTGTGGCGATTTCTAGCAATACCCTTGTCATCTATCTGATTGTTGCAAAACAACGTCTTTGCAAGAAACTGTACAGGTTAATTTTGTCTCTGACAACCGCCGATTTTTTTGTTAGGTTTGCGTACATATTATTTTAGTTATTGTGGGGTTTTTTACAGGAAAAGATCGCTGTTGAAAGTGCAATTTGCATTTTCGCCATTTTGCCTCCATGAGGTTGTTGTTGATTTTGGAATGACTTCAGCTTTTCTCAGCATCTTTTTTGGGAGCATTAATGTTAATTTTATAATTTTGGGTCTCTTTACGTCTTTCAGTTTCCAGAATCAACTCGCTCTTTCCAGTTAAAATTAAAAATATGCTCATTTCCGTCCAGTCACATTGTCTCAGGATAAATTCGTCTTCCGTCATAATTACGAAGTACTGACAAAAACAATAATAATATAAATCGAATAATAATACCATAACGAAATGGAAATTGGAGAAACTTAAGCAAGTTACTTTAAACAATGCTGAAAATTAGACGACAAACAACTTATATCTGGCATTTATTAAGTTTACTTTTGTTTGTCCCGTACTCGTACTTCTCGAGTCGAGGTTTGTTTTAACCAGTCAAAATCAATTAAGCCGCGCGGTCTCTTGAGTTTCCTGAGCATGGAGGCAAAAGATTTAAACAATAGTTTTGGCTGGTTTCTCCCTGCCGTGGCTATTTCTAGCAATGCCCTTGTCCTCTATCTGATTGTAGCAAAACAACGTCTTTGTAAGAAACCGTACTGGTTTATTTTGTCTCTGACAACCGCCGATTTTTTGTTAGGTTTACTTACATATTATTTTCTTTGTTATCGGCTTTTTACAAGAAAAGATCGCTGTTGGACGTGCAATTCGCATGTCCACCACTTTGCATTCACGAGGTTGTTGTTGATTTGGAAATGACTTCAGGTGTTCCCAGCATCTTTTTAGGGCATAATAAAATGTTAATATAACAATTTTAGGTCTCTTTACGTCTTTACGTCTTTCAGTTTCCAGAATCAACTCGCTCTTTCCAGTTAAAATTAAAAATATGCTCATTTTCGTCCAGTCACATTGTATCAGGATAAATTCGTCTTCCGTTATAATTACGAAGTACTGACAAAGAGTTTAAATTCACTGGACATAGATCGTCCAAAGCATATAAAAGGGAAGCTTTGCGGAGCGATCAACAATTTACAAAACTTCCAGAAGTCCTGGAAGAAACAAGAAGTCAAGTATCTACAGAAGAAGTTCAAAAATAAGACAGCATGGCTTTTCCTTTCCCATTTCCGACCTATCAACAATGCAAGTTAGTTTTTAAAAAAATCCATACATAGATATATTTGATAATGCGAGAGGAAATCAAAGAAAAAGTGACCGCTTTCACTATGGTATAAATTTTCGCAAGGGATTAGCTTAGGTGGAATTTATACTATAACAGACTTTAATCTTTCCATAGAGTTGTGTTCGATTTTCCGGGTAGATTACTTTCGGTAAGAGTACAATTTGACCCATGCACGCCTTACAGTAAATCTTAGATTATCGTCTATTTCTTAAACTGTACTGCATCCATGTAAAAAGTGAATACAATTTCATGAAACTTGGTACACATTCACAGTTGTGAGGCGGGGGTACCGATCTCGTCAAATACACCTTTTATAAACAAATTAACGCGTCAATTATATTAAAGGAAAACTTCAAATCTCTCTTCTTGTGTACAAGGTGTCATCAAATCCTGAGCTTTTTACCGCAAAAGACATATATTTCAGGAGGGTAACCACGCCTCACGCTGGTTTATAGCTTCACGAATCGCGCTCGCCTTTCTGTAAAATTCACGCGTCACATATCAATATTCTGACCTTAATCACATGTCACCTATGAATCCTTTGCCACCCTCACGTAAGTATTTCAGCGTTTCCGATGACTTATTCCTTTCTTTATCTTACAGTTACAATAATCGAGAGCCTGGATGGTTCGACTTTTTCCACGAGCTATGGAGGCAGATGGCTTTGGCGTGTGAACAAGAAGTCGGCTGCTGGGTGCAGGAACTCTTCTACGGAGGCACTACAAACCTGAAAACATCGCACTTGAAGTTGATAGCGACAAGGTGACCCTACATGGAAAGCACCATTCAGAGAGAGAAGATGGATTCGACACTTGGGAGTTCAAGAGAGTCTTTCCACTTCCGCAAAATGTCGATCCGACTACTGTCACGTCACGCACTACTCAAGATGGCAACGTCCTCATCATAGAGGGCTTAAAGCACGTGGAAGAGAAAGAGGATGACGGAAAATTTGAGACCAAGTTGGATGTCAGTGGCTTTAAGCCAGAAGAGATAAAGATTCAGCTGCATGGAAAAGAGTTAATTGTCCGTGGAAAACGCACATTAGAAGATGGTAGGGCCAATCGGTCACGTGGCTTCAGTCACCGGGTTCTGCTGCCTGAAGACGTCGTCGTCAGTTCAGTAAGATCACGCTTGTCAAAAGGCCTGCTGATAGTCGAAGCATCACGTGACCCCGCCTTATTGCCGCGCGAGAGAGCGGTTGATGTCCTCCTGGAAACAAAAGAATCAGAGGATGAACCGAAGCCCTCCACCAGAGATGAACCGGCAGACACCAAATTAGAGTAGATCGAGTTTGTACGAAAGAGATGACTAATTGATAAATGTTGGTACAGTTGATTAAATCAGGCAAGAAAAGTTTCATGAAAATCGTTTTTTATCAAGGTTATAAATGATGCAAATAACATATCTAGTTTGACTTTACATATTTGACAACTTTTGTTAGAATTGTATACTTCAAAGGGAAAAAAACAATATGAAAGCATTGTAAATGAAGTTAGCAACATTACAGGGAAATTTAATATTATCAACTGAGGGGCTACCATAAAGAGCTTAAAAGCTGACATTTCAAGCATTAGCCATTTCTCAAAGTGATGGGGTTCAGATTAGGGTCAGTTAATAATAATACCTAACTACCTTGTTATTATTTAGAAACTTACCCCTTTATTCAGTATTAACAGTGCACTTTATTTTCATAAATGTAACTTATTTTTGGCTGTTTCAAAGTTATTTTAGGGAAGGAAATTATGCAATAAATATTTGAAAACATCATAATTGTTTTCTTGGTCTCATCCAGAAAGTCCTACTAAGTGTAAGGCAAAAGAACTTAAATGTGACATTCCACTTAATCTGTCACAGAGACAGGGCATTAAATTTATTTGCTACTGGAAAGCAAGACTTGCTCATATTTCAGCAAGTAATCCATCACAATTTGTTCAAGAAATGACACAGGGAATTTATGTTTGTGTCAAAATCCACCCCAAGTTTTTGTCTTCCAAAGACCTACAGAATGAAGAGGCAAGTCATTAAGTCATTACCTTGGACAAAATATTTAGCTCAAGTCCTCCCCTATATGATCAGCATTACTAAAAACAATCCGAATGGATCCACAGAATTTTATTGGAATATTGAAACTTCTCTGAAACTGTCTTAAACAGACCTCAAGTGGCAGCTGTTGAGGGGATAAGCTGTCAGCAAAGCATCTGTATGATCCCAGAAGGATCTTATCAATTCATTCCAATTCAACATTTTATAAATGCTTATTTAACATCTTGTCTAAACAAAAAAAATTAAATGATAGTAAAGATCACCACACCTTCTGTGAAACAGAGTTAGCAAAACTCTCATTGAATTCAAACTTGGCTATATTTTTATTTTTCATGCTCTTTTGAGTTATTAACCCTTAGACCCCTTTGAGTGACTAGTCTCTAAATTCTCCGAAAATCTCACTCCTCAAATCACACATTTAGGTAGCAAGAATAAATGAAATGATCATACACTAAAGCTCTTGATTGATAAACAAATTCCTCTTGCCAGCACCTTAGGAATTGTATAGAAAACAGTACGGGGAATATGCATATTGATGTTATGGCCACAGATATTGAGTTACCTGCCTTTAATTTGCAATTTTACTGATTGCACAGGTTCAGATATTTTATTGACTTCAAAACAAAAATAATGTAATGAAATTTTGAAATTTATCAAAAAGGACCTGACACTCTCAAAAAGTTAGAAAGAATATTCCAGTTTAAATTCTGTGAACATTTTTGACAAGCATGCATTGAATTAATCGAACTGACGACTGTCCTTGCTGCCGTGCTTTCTTAATAATGAAATACCACAGCATCATAAATAACTTTACATTTTTAGTTATCTTGTGTAACCCAAGCAGCCTGAGAACGTTGTCATACGAAATGTTCATGATGGCCTTGCAAAATGACAAAATTATTGGCAAAAGATTCCATGAGGCGCAGGCGAAATGTCAGCCACCACTTGACCCACAGGCATAAGAGTGTCCTCACCAGGAAAATATTACTATCAGGCACGCCACAATGCCCCAAAACCAAAAGCCTTCATCTCAATGAATCCTTCTACGCCGCCGGTAACCTGAAATAAAGTACGTGGAGCTAAACAGACTCCAAGACAGTGAAGCCACTGACCTTCATACCTTATTCGTTGTTTAAGAGGCGCCGTACAAAACTTACTTATGATTCTCCAGCCAAAGTTTCTCAAAAGAAAATTTTATGCACTTTTTCGCAGAGAAATTCTTTTGTAATCGTAGAATGATCGACGAAATATTCTTGTTACTTGTCCGCCATATTGCAAAATGACGTCATATGTCTCCCAGTGTCCATTTCGCTCCTGCTAAAAAACTTTCTAGAATTTTCGGGAAATTTCTACCTTGCGCTTGAGCTGCTGAGTCAGGATAAAAAGGCAACCAGTCATTCTTACGAGGCACTGACAAATCCCCTAATTTTAGCAACGATGGATCGTTCTAGAATAAAAGCCACGAGTATATATGGACGCTTTTCGCCGAGTGATCAACAGTTCTTAAGAAGACTTCGGAGATCCAAGAAGAAAGAAGTAACTACAAACTACAGGAAGCAAAAGAAAAATTTCAACAGAGGAAAAATATGGCTCTCGTTTTCAGATTTCCAGCTTATCATCCGTGCAAGTGAGTTCCTAACTATTCCAACACAAATATCAGTGTAGATCCTTGGTAAACTTATTTATCTATGCTTGAGTAATGTATCTATCTTCTAACACTAATGAATCATTCAATATCGAGGGAAGTGCTAATATACTTAATTATTATTGTCTGTGAGAGTATTCCTGAAGTTTGGTTGGAAAAGCCACGGCTACGAATAGATAAGAATAAAATATTTCTATCTGTTTAGACACTTAAGAGATGTGGGAGTGTTTTTTTTTCGACTATCATCTTAAAAATTTTGCTTTTCTTCGGTGCTGCAGTTACTACAACCGCGTGCCTGCGCCTGGAGGGCTCGACTTTTTCCACGATCTGTGGAGAGAGATCGCATCGGCATATGAACAAGAAGTGGTCAACCCTTACTTCCATAAAAGACAGCAACAGTCCCACAAGGGAGTAGTGAAGATCGCTTCTGTCCCGCTAAACCAGTTCAAACCTGAAGATATCACACTCAAAGTTGATAGCGACAAGGTGACCTTACATGGGCAGCATCACTCAGAGAGAGAAGATGGATTTGACACAAGCGAGTTCAAGAGAGTCTTTAAACTACCACAAGATATCGATCCAACTACCGTAAAGTCACGCACTACTCAAGATGGCGGCGCCCTCGTCATTGAGGGCTCAAAACGGCTGGAAGAGAAGGAGGATGACGGGAAATTTAAAATTAAGCTGGATGTCAGTGGCTTTAAGCCAGAGGAGATCAAGGTACAGATCCGTGGAAATGAGTTAAGTGTCAGTGGGAAACACAAATCGAAAGATGGCGAGGTTTACCGGTCACGTGATTATAGCCGCCGCATTGTGCTGCCTGATGACATAGTTCTTGCTTCGGTGTCGTCGCGATTGTCAAAGGAAGGCCTCCTGACGATTGAAGCATCACGTGACCCTGCTTTGTTGCCAAGCGAGAGAGCCGTAGACATTACCATGGAGACAGATGAACCAGAGGATGAGCCAAAGCCCTCCACCAGCGGTGAAACAGCAGAAACTGTGGAGTAATTTCATCTTTTAAGAGCGAAAAGACCAAAATGTACCAATCGTATTTGATCAATTTTGTTGCCGCTAATTATTTCATGTAAGGAAAACTAAGCCCTTAACTAGTACTGAAATAGCAGAAACTTAAAAAGCGCGTCTTTGATTTATGACAAAAGTAGCAACGTAACAGATGAGAGATATGAGGATCTTTGTTCTGTTCAATGAAAAATATAGTCAAAACTGACAAAGTTATATTATGATTAAGTTTTCAACTAGAATGTTTATGATTATAATTGATGAATTGAAACAAAATCGTTCATATTCAAATATTATATAATTTTTGTAATTTTTATCGGGAGTAATAGATTCTGAGCTTATTTTTTTTAGTCGAAAATATTGAATTGTTATCTTTTTCTGTTTCAATTCTAAAACTATCTCTTTAACCATGGTATGATATTGGTACTGTCGTTTAAATTAAGCCCTCGACAATTGAAGTGAATTAATTCAATAAATTTTAAAACCATCAGTGTATTTCTGTTTTTGGGTTTATTGCTGCAAAACTAGAAAGGAAACCTTTCTTTGAATTTGCTTAATTTGTTTATAGGCGACCCAGATTGTTTCTAAAACTGAAATATAATGAAAACGGGGCGCGCAGTTGAGATAGATGAAAAATTACATTCAAACGAAACCTCGTGAATTAGTTTTTGTTCATATCCTAATAACATAGGGGGAAAAATAACTGAATGCTGATTGGTCAATAATGAAGAGGGTATTTTTTCTTAATTTTGCTTGTGAAGAGGGCAAAATTACTTGCTGCCGATTGGTCCTCAGGTTGCCTAGCAACAGCTTATGCTATTGAGTAGTTGTTGCCAAAAAGTTGAAAGTTTGTCAGCAGGCCTGGTTTTCAATGCCCTGGTATGTTTATGCAAAAATAAAATTTAAACTTACCTCATTCGCGCGTTTGTGGCGATTGATTCTTTGTCAACATTAAATAGCTTCCTGTGACTGATTACTCAAGAGCGCATTCATAAATTCAGTATTTTTCGCCTCTATTTCATTAACAAGTAATCGCAATGGGTCCTCGTAAAATCGAGGATTAATCTCACTTGTGTTTTCAGCAACTTCTGAAAACACGCGTGATATTAATCTTTAATTTTACTCGGCCCCATGCGATTACCTATGCAAATCGTTGAGTAAACAGGCTTTGTTTCCATCCAGAAACTCCATTGGAAATGAGGTTAAGCGACAAATCGCGATTGATTCTCATCTATTTAATGGTGTTTAGTCCAAACGAAACCCAACTTTTCACAATAACCTTTCTATCACTTTGTACCCTGCATAGAATCATTTCGGAAACTTCATTCAATATGAAATTTGATAAAGAGCGAACTTCTTTGAATTAGCGATACCAGTCATCCCTTAAAACTGTCAAAGACAATAAGGGTTGGACTAACAATACCATAATGAAATGGAAATTGGAGAAACTTAAACAAGTTACTTTAAACAATGCTGAAAATTAAACGACAAACAACTCATATCTGGCATTTACTAAGTTTATTTTTGTTTGTCACGTACTCGTACTTCTCGAAGATCTTACGTCGAGGTTTGTTTTAGTCAGTCAAAACCAGTTAAGCCGCGCGGTCTCTTGAGTTTCTTGAGCATGAAGGGAGAAGATTTGATCAGTACTTTAGGCTGGTTTCTCCCTGCTGTGGCGATTTCTAGCAATACCCTTGTCATCTATCTGATTGTAGCAAAACAACGTCTTTGCAAGAGACTGTACTGGTTAATTTTGTCTCTGACAACCGCCGATTTTTTTGTTAGGTTTGCGTACATATTATTTTAGTTATTTTGGGTTTTTTACAAGAAAAGATCGCTGTTGAAAGTGCAATTTGCATTTTCGCCATTTTGCCTTTATGAGGTTGTTGTTGATTTTGGAATGACTTCAGCTTTTCTCAGCATCTTTTTTGGGAGCATTAATGTTAATTTTATAATTTTGGGTCTCTTTACGTCTGTCAGTTTCCAGAATCAACTCGCTCTTTCCAGTTAAAATTAAAAATATGCTCATTTCCGTCCAGTCACATTGTCTCAGGATAAATTCGTCTTCCGTCATAATTACGAAGTACTGACAAAAACAATAATAATATAAATCGAATAATAATACCATAACGAAATGGAAATTGGAGAAACTTAAGCAAGTTACTTTAAACAATGCTGAAAATTAGACGACAAACAACTTATATCTGGCATTTATTAAGTTTACTTTTGTTTGTCCCGTACTCGTACTTCTCGAGTCGAGGTTTGTTTTAACCAGTCAAAATCAATTAAGCCGCGCGGTCTCTTGAGTTTCCTGAGCATGGAGGCAAAAGATTTAAACAATAGTTTTGGCTGGTTTCTCCCTGCCGTGGCTATTTCTAGCAATGCCCTTGTCCTCTATCTGATTGTAGCAAAACAACGTCTTTGTAAGAAACCGTACTGGTTTATTTTGTCTCTGACAACCGCCGATTTTTTGTTAGGTTTACTTACATATTATTTTCTTTGTTATCGGCTTTTTACAAGAAAAGATCGCTGTTGGACGTGCAATTCGCATGTCCACCACTTTGCATTCACGAGGTTGTTGTTGATTTGGAAATGACTTCAGGTGTTCCCAGCATCTTTTTAGGGCATAATAAAATGTTAATATAACAATTTTAGGTCTCTTTACGTCTTTACGTCTTTCAGTTTCCAGAATCAACTCGCTCTTTCCAGTTAAAATTAAAAATATGCTCATTTTCGTCCAGTCACATTGTATCAGGATAAATTCGTCTTCCGTTATAATTACGAAGTACTGACAAAGAGTTTAAATTCACTGGACATAGATCGTCCAAAGCATATAAAAGGGAAGCTTTGCGGAGCGATCAACAATTTACAAAACTTCCAGAAGTCCTGGAAGAAACAAGAAGTCAAGTATCTACAGAAGAAGTTCAAAAATAAGACAGCATGGCTTTTCCTTTCCCATTTCCGACCTATCAACAATGCAAGTAAGTTTTTAAAAAAATCCATACATAGATATATTTGATAATGCAAGAGGAAATCAAGGAAAAAGTGACCGCTTTCACTATGGTATAAATTTTCGCAAGGGATTAGCTTAGGTGGAATTTATACTATAACAGACTTTAATCTTTCCATAGAGTTGTGTTCGATTTTCCGGGTAGATTACTTTCGGTAAGAGTACAATTTGACCCATGCACGCCTTACAGTAAATCTTAGATTATCGTCTATTTCTTAAACTGTACTGCATCCATGTAAAAAGTGAATACAATTTCATGAAACTTGGTACACATTCACAGTTGTGAGGCGGGGGTACCGATCTCGTCAAATACACCTTTTATAAACAAATTAACGCGTCAATTATATTAAAGGAAAACTTCAAATCTCTCTTCTTGTGTACAAGGTGTCATCAAATCCTGAGCTTTTTACCGCAAAAGACATATATTTCAGGAGGGTAACCACGCCTCACGCTGGTTTATAACTTCACGAATCGCGCTCGCCTTTCTGTAAAATTCACGCGTCACATATCAATATTCTGACCTTAATCACATGTCACCTATGAATCCTTTGCCACCCTCACGTAAGTATTTCAGCGTTTCCGATGACTTATTCCTTTCTTTATCTTACAGTTACAATAATCGAGAGCCTGGATGGTTCGACTTTTTCCACGAGCTATGGAGGCAGATGGCTTTGGCGTGTGAACAAGAAGTCGGCTGCTGGGTGCAGGAACAGTCTAACGAGGGAACGGTAAAGATTGTGTCTCTTCTACTGAGGCACTACAAACCTGAAAACATCGCACTTGAAGTTGATAGCGACAAGGTGACCCTACATGGAAAGCACCATTCAGAGAGAGAAGATGGATTCGACACTTGGGAGTTCAAGAGGGTCTTTCCACTTCCGCAAAATGTCGATCCGACTACTGTCACGTCACGCACTACTCAAGATGGCAGCGTCCTCATCATAGAGGGCTTAAAGCACGTGGAAAAGAAAGAGGATGACGGAAAATTTGAGACCAAGTTGGATGTCAGTGGCTTTAAGCCAGAAGAGATAAAGATTCAGCTGCATGGAAAAGAGTTAATTGTCAGTGGAAAACGCACATTAGAAGATGGTAGGGCCAATCGGTCACGTGGCTTCAGTCACCGGGTTCTGCTGCCTGAAGACGTCGTCGTCAGTTCAGTAAGATCACGCTTGTCAAAAGAAGGCCTGCTGATAGTCGAAGCATCACGTGACCCCGCCTTATTGCCGCGCGAGAGAGCGGTTGATGTCCTCCTGGAAACAAAAGAATCAGAGGAAGAACCGAAGCCCTCCACCAGAGATGAACCGGCAGACACCAAATTAGAGTAGATCGAGTTTGTACGAAAGAGATGACTAATTGATAAATGTTGGTACAGTTGATTAAATCAGGCAAGAAAAGTTTCATGAAAATCGTTTTTTATCAAGGTTATAAATGATGCAAATAACATATCTAGTTTGACATTACATATTTGACAACTTTTGTTAGAATTGTATACTTCAAAGGGAAAAAAACAATATGAAAGCATTGTAAATGAAGTTAGCAACATTACAGGGTAATTTAATATTATCAACTGAGGGGCTACCATAGAGAGCTTAAAAGCTGACATTTCAAGCATTAGCCATTTCTCAAAGTGATGGGGTTCAGATTAGGGTCAGTTAATAATAATACCTAACTACCCTGTTATTATTTAGAAACTTATCCCTTTATTCAGTATTAACAGTGCACTTTATTTTCATAATTGTAACTTATTTTTGGCTGTTTCAAAGTTATTTTAGGGAAGGAAATTATGCAATAAATATTTGAAAACATCATAATTGTTTTCTTGGTCTCATCCAGAAAGTCCTACTAAGTGTAAGGCAAAAGAACTTAAATGTGACATTCCACTTAATCTGTCACAGAGACAGGGCATTAAATTTATTTGCTACTGGAAAGCAAGACTTGCTCATATTTCAGCAAGTAATCCATCACAATTTGTTCAAGAAATGACACAGGGAATTTATGTTTGTGTCAAAATCCACCCCAAGTTTTTGTCTCCCAAAGACCTACAGAATGAAGAGGCAAGTCATTAAGTCATTACCTTGGACAAAATATTTAGCTCAAGTCCTCCCATATATGATCAGCATTACTAAAAACAATCCGAATGGATCCACAGAATTTTATTGGAATATTGAAACTTCTCTGAAACTGTCTTAAACAGACCTCAAGTGGCAGCTGTTGAGGGGATAAGCTGTCAGCAAAGCATCTGTATGATCCCAGAAGGATCTTATCAATTCATTCCAATTCAACATTTTATAAATGCTTATTTAACATCTTGTCAAAACAAAAAAAATTAAATGATAGTAAAGATCACCACACCTTCTGTGAAACAGAGTTAGCAAAACTCTCATTGAATTCAAACTTGGCTATATTTTTATTTTTCATGCTCTTTTGAGTTATTAACCTTTAGACCCCTTTGAGTGACTAGCCTCTAAATTCTCCGAAAATCTCACTCCCCAAATCACACATTTAGCTAGCAAGAATAAATGAAATGATCATACACTAAAGCTCTTGATTGATAAACAAATTCCTCTTGCCAGCACCTTAGGAATTGTATAGAAAACAGTATGGGGAATATGCATATTGATGTTATGGCCACAGATATTGAGTTACCTGCCTTTAATTTGCAATTTTACTGATTGCACAGGTTCAGATATTTCATTGACTTCAAAAGCAAAAATAATGTAATGAAATTTTGAAATTTATCAAAAAGGACCTGACACTCTCAAAAAGTTAGAAAGAATATTCCAGTTTAAATTCTGTGAACATTTTTGACAAGCATGCATTGAATTAATCGAACTGACGACTGTCCTTGCTGCCGTGCTTTAATAATAATGAAATACCACAGCATCATAAATAACTTTACATTTTTAATTATCTCACCGCCTAATGTGTAACCCACGCAGCCTGGGAACGTTGTTATACTAAATGTTCATGATGACCTTGCAAAATGGCAAAATTATTGGCAAAAGATTCCATGAGGCGCAGGCGAAATGTCAGCCACCACTTGACCCACAGGCATAAGAGTGTCCTCACCAGGAAAATATTACTATCAGGCACACCACAATGCCCCAAAACCAAAAGCCTTCATCTCAATGAATCCTTCCACGCCGCCGGTAACCTGAAATAGAGTACGTGGAGCTAAACAGACTCCAAGACAGTGAAGCCACTGACCTTCATACCTTATTCGTTGTTTAAGAGGCGCCGTACAAAACTTACTTATGATTCTCCAGCCAAAGTTTCTCAAAAGAAAATTTTATGCACTTTTTCGCAGAGAAATTCTTTTGTAATCGTAGCATGATCGACGAAATATTCTTGTTACTTGTCCGCCATATTGCAAAATGACGTCATATGTCTCCCAGTGTCCATTTCGCTCCTGCTAAAAAACTTTCTAGAATTTTCGGGAAATTTCTACCTTGCGATTGAGCTGCTGAGTCAGGATAAAAAGGCAACCAGTCATTCTTACGAGGCACTGACAAATCCCCTAATTTTAGCAACGATGGATCGTTCTAGAATAAAAGCCACGAGTATATATGGACGCTTTTCGCCGAGTGATCAACAGTTCTTAAGAAGACTTCGGAGATCCAAGAAGAAAGAAGTAACTACAAACTACAGGAAGCAAAAGAAAAATTTCAACAGAGGAAAAATATGGCTCTCGTTTTCAGATTTCCAGCTTATCATCCGTGCAAGTGAGTTCCTAACTATTTCAATACAAATCTCAGTGTAGATCCTTGGTAAATCTATTTATCTATGCTTGAGTAATGTACCTATCTTCTAAGACTAATGAATCATTCAATATCGAGGGAAGTGCCAATATCCTTCATTATTATTGTCTGTGAGAGTATTCCTGAAGTTTCGTTGGAGAAGTCGCGGCTACGAATAGATAAGAGTAAAATATTTCTACCTGTTTATACACTTAAGAGATGCTCCTTTTTTTTTCTGCGTATGTCATTTTAAAAATTTTGCTTTTCTTCTTTTTAGCAGTTACTACAAAGGAGTGCCTGGAGGTTTCGACTTTTTCCACAATCTGTGGAGAGAGATCGCATTGGCACATGAACAAGAAGTTGGCGACCCTTACTGCCGTAAAAGACAGCAACAGTCCCACAAGGGAGCAGTGAAGATCGCTTCTGTCCCACTAAACCAGTTCAAACCTGAAGATATCACACTCAAAGTTGATAGCGACAAGGTGACCTTACATGGGCAGCATCGCTCAGAGAGAGAAGATGGATTTGACACAAGCGAGTTCAAGAGAGTCTTTAAACTACCACAAGATATCGATCCGACTACCGTGACGTCACGCACTACCCGAAATGGCGGCGCCCTCGTCATTGAGGGCTCAAAACGGCTTGAAGAGAAGGAGGATGACGGGAAATTTGAAATTAAGCTGGATGTCAGTGGCTTTAAGCCAGAGGAGATCAAGGTACAGATCCGTGGAAACGAGTTAAGTGTCAATGGGAAACACAAATCGGAAGATGGCGAGGTTTACCGGTCACGGGATTATAGCCGCCGCATTGTGCTGCCTGATGACATAGTTCTTGCTTCGGTGTCGTCGCGATTGTCAAAGGAAGGCCTGCTGACGATTGAAGCATCACGTGACCCTGCTTTGTTGCCAAGCGAGAGAGCCGTAGACATTACCATGGAGACAGATGAACCAGAGGATGAGCCAAAGCCCTCCACCAGCGGTGAAACAGCAGAAACTGTGGAGTAATTTCATCTTTTAAGAACGACAAGACCAAAATGTACCAATCGTATTTGATCAATTTTATTGCGGCTAATTATCTCATATAAGGAAAACTAAGCCCTTAACTAGTATTGAAATAGCAGAAACTTAAAAAGCGCGTCTTTGATTTATGACAAAAGTAGCAACGTAACAGATGAGAGATATGAGGATCTTTGTTCTGTTCAATGAAAAATATAGTAAAACTGACAAAGTTATATTATGATTAAGTTTTCAACTAGAATGTTTATGATTATAATTGAATTGAAGCAAAAACGTTCATATTCAAATATTATTGTATTATTTTTGTAATTTTTATCGGGAGTAATAGACTCTTAGCTTATTATTTTTTTTAGTCGAAAATATTATACATGGTATGATATTAGTACTGTAGTTTAAATTAAGCCTTCGACAATAGAAGTGAATTAATTCAATAAATTTTTAAAACCTTCATTGTATTTCTGTTTTTGGCTTTATTGCTACAAAACTAGAAAGGAATCCTTTCTTTGAATTTGCTTAAGTTGTTTATAGGCGACCCAGATTGTTTCTTAAACTGAAATATAATGAGAACGGGGCGCGCAGTTGAGATAGATGAAGAATTACCTTCAAACGAAACCTCGTGAATTAGTTTTTGTTCATATCCTAATAACATAGAAGGAAAAATTACTGAATGCTGATTGGTCAATAATGAATGGGGTATTTTTTCTTAATTTTGCTTGTGAAGAGGGCAAAATTACTTGCTGCCGATTGGTCCTGAGGTTGCCGAGAAGCAGCTTATGCTATCGAGTAGTTGTTGCCAAAAAGTTTTTTTTTTTTTTCCTCCGCCATAAAATGGAAAAATTGCGCAATAGTACCCAGTGGTCGTTGGGCTCTCAACACCATGACAACCAACTGTGATCCAATGAAGTGTTCACATGCTGATCACGAGTGTTATCTTGATGATGATTGACGTTGTCATGCACAGACAGGGCCGGGTCACATGACGAACCACGGGACGTATAAAACGTATACGTATTTGACGTATAAAACTCCTTTGTCAGTCGTTTTATATTTCAACGTATTTAGATTACGATCACCCGGAGTGTCACGGCGCAAACGCTCAAAATACTTACAGACGCATACACAAGTCGTATTGCTCGCGGCCAATCCACGCTAAAAGATGTTATTGAGCGGTAATTTTCGAACGGATTGAGTCGCCAACGCTTGAAAGCCATGAAAGCCTTGAATGCCTTGTATGCCAAGTATGCCAATGTCTTAGTTGAAAAACGTACACTTGTTGTAAAAAGCAAAATCTGAAACCAAACTGCATATACTCTATGCAATCTGTTGAACAACACTCTTACCGTGAGACTAAAGAACAAAACTCTAACGGATGCAAACTGATAGTAAAGAAAGACGGCATGTTGGATTCACTTGATGCCAGGGAACGTAGCTACGATAACAGTGTACAGGGAACGAAATATGGTCGATTTACAACGATAAATATTTCGAAATATAAACATTTTTCTCATAAAATAAATAAATATTACTCATACCCTGTGTATCCGTTGTAGT
The DNA here is from genome assembly GCF_964200805.1 of Pocillopora damicornis. Lineage (NCBI taxonomy): Eukaryota > Metazoa > Cnidaria > Anthozoa > Scleractinia > Pocilloporidae > Pocillopora > Pocillopora damicornis. The sequence goes on from NC_142676.1 coordinate 22,934,895, forward strand.
TTCTGGCGATTTCTGCCGTTTTAAGCTTGCTTTACCATTACTGTTATTCACGTCATCTACTTTTATTACGTTGGTAAAATCTGTACAGACATCACACCAACCAACTCGCGCGCAAAGTAAGAAGACTATATTAAAGGCTTGAAATTATATTACGATCGATTTTCATCAAGAAATGGGCCAGGAATTTTCCACAATAGTGCAAATAATCGTGAAGGCAGATCGCAGAAAAGCGATTGCGTGACGCTCGGTAAGCTGTAAGATGACATGTTATTATATACCAGACGTAAAAACTCTTCAGATTCTAAGTCTGCATTTTGTACCCACTCTGCTGTCCGCAGTCTATATTTTGTATCCGGTTTGCAGTCTGCTGTCTGCATTTTGTACTAACAGGTATCCGTGGCACCAATACAGTTTATTTTTGGTAACATTTATTCGCAAAACACACATAATCTACCACAAAATACCTGTGTGTGAGGTAATTCGACATTTTCGTTCTTTCCCACATTTTCACACAGTTTCAAGTAATCCACCCACCCTACAAAAAAGTAACTCTTGCATGCATAGCATGCCTATGTTTTGAAATAGGTGTATACCCTTAACCAGACTTGAGCGCACTATTTCAGTATACTAGTCCGACACCCGTAGTATCACTACCCTTGATTCCAAGGATCCAGTACCATCCAGGTATCCCAGTTACCTTGCTCACAGGGTCTAGTAATCTTTAACTTTACTCGGCCTCATGCGATTACCTATACAAATCGTTGAGTAAACAGGCTTTGTTTCTATCCAGAAGCTCCATTGGAAATGAGGTTGAGCGACAAATCGCGATTGATTCTCATCTATTTAATGGTGTTTAGTCCAAACGAAACCCAACTTTTCACAATAACCTTTGTATCGCTTTGTACCCTGCATAGAATCATTTCGGAAACTTGGAAAATGGAAATTGGAGAAACTTAAACAAGTTACTTTAAACAATGCTGAAAATTAAACGACAAACAACTCATATCTGGCATTTACTGAGTTTATTTTTGTTTGTCACGTACTCGTATTCTCGAAGATCTTACGTCGAGGTTTGTTTGAGTCAGTCAAAATCAGTTAAGCCGCGCGGTCTCTTGAGTTTCTTGAGCATGGAGGCAGAAAATTTGGGCTGGTTTCTCCCTGCTGTGGCGATTTCTAGCAACACCCTAGTCATCTACCTGATTGTAGCAAAACAGCGTCTTTGCAAGAAACTGTACTGGCTAATTTTGTTTCTGACAACCGCCGATTTTTTTGTTAGGTTTACGTACATATTATTTTAGTTATTATGGGTTTTTTACAAGAAAAGATCGCTGTTGATAGTGCAATTTGCATTTTCGCCATTTTGCCTTCATGAGGTTGTTGTTGATTTTGGAATGACTTCAGCTTTTCTCAGCATCTTTTTCGGGAGCATTAATGTTAATTTTACAATTTTGGGTCTCTTTACATCTTTCAGTTTCCAGAATCAACTCGCTCTTTCCAGTTAAAATTAAAAATATGCTCATTCTCGTCCAGCCACTTTGTGTCAGGATAAATTCGTCTTCCGTCATAATTACGAAGTACTGACAAAGAGTTTAAATTTATTGGACATAGATCGTCCAAAGCATATAAAAGGGAAGCTTTGTGGAGCGATCAATAATTTACCAAACTTCCAGAAGTCCTGGAAGAAACAAGAAGTCAAGTATCTACAGAAGAAGTCCAAAAAATAAGACAGCATGGCTTTTCCTTTCCCATTTCCAACCTATCAACAATGCAAGTAAGTATTTAAAAAAATCCATATAAAGATATATTTGATAATGCAAGAGGAAATCAAGGAAAAAGTGACCGCTTTCACTGTGGTATAAATTTCGCAAGGGCTTAGCTTAGGTGGAATTTATATTATAACGGACTTTAATCTTTCCATAGAGTTGTGTTCGATTTTCCGGGTAGAGTACTTTCGGTAAGAGTACAATTTGACCCATGCACGCCTCACAGTAGATTCTCGTCTATTTCTCAAACTGTACTGCATCCACGTAAAATGTGAATACAATTCTATAAAACTTGGTACACGTTCACTGTAGTGAAGCGGGGGTACCAATCTCGTTAACTACACCTTTTATAAACAAATTAACGCGTCAATTATATTAAAGGAAAAACTTCAAATCTCTCTTCTTGTGTACAAGGTGTCATGAAATCCTGAGGTTTTTACCGAAAAAGACGTATATTTCAGGAGGGTAATCACGCCTCACGCTGGTTTATAACTTCACGAATTGCGCTCGCCTTTCTGTAAAATTCACGCGTCACAAATCAATATTCTGACCTTAGTCACATGTCACGTATGACTCCTTTGCCACCCTCACGTAAGTATTTGAGCGTTTCCGATGACTTATTCCTTTCTTTATCTTACAGCCACAATAATCGAGAGCCTGGATGGTTCGACTTTTTCCACGATCAATGGAGACAGATGGCTTTGGCATATGAACAAGAAGTCGGCTGCTGGGTGCAGGAACAGTCTAACGAGGGAACGGTGAAGATTGCGTCTCTTCTACTGAGGCACTTCAAACCTGAAAACATCGCACTTGAAGTTGATAGCGACAAGGTAACCCTACATGGAAAGCAACGTTTAGAGAGAGAAAATGGATTCAACACATGCGAGTTCAAGAGGGTTTTTCGACTTCCGCAAAATGTCGATCCGACTACTGTCACGTCACGCACTACTCAAGATGGACGCGTCCTCGTCATAGAGGGCTTAAAGCACGTGGAAGAGAAAGAGGATGACGGAAAATTTGAGACCAAGTTGGATGTCAGTGGCTTTAAGCCAGAAGAGATAAAGATTCAGCTGCATGGAAAAGTGTTAATTGTCTGTGGAAAACGCACATTAGAAGATGGTGGGGCCAATCGGTCACGTGGCTTCAGTCACCGTGTTCTGCTGCCTGAAGACGTCGTCGTCAGTTCAGTAAGATCACGCTTGTCAAAAGAAGGCCTGCTGATGGTCGAAGCATCACGTGACCCCGCCTTATTGCCGCGCGAGAGAGCGGTTGATGTCCTCCTGGAGACAAATGAAACAGAGGATGAACCGAAGCCCTCCACCAGAGATGAACCAGCAGACACCAAATTAGAGTAGATCGAGTTTGTACGAAAGAGATGACATAGTATATGAATCTTATTGATAAATGTTGGTACAGTTGATTAATTCAGGCAAGAAAAGTTTAATGAAAATCGTTTTTTATCAAGGTCATAAATGATGCAAATAACATATCTAGTTTGACTTTACATATTTGACAACTTTTGTTAGAATTATATACTTCAAAGGAAAAAAGCATATGAAAGAATTGTAAATGAAGTTAGCAACATTACAGGGTAATTTAGTGTTATCAACTGAGTGGCTACCATAAAGAGTTTAAAAGCTGACATTTCAAGCATTAGCCATTCCTCAAAGTGATGGGGTTCAGGTTAGGGTCGGTTAATAATAATACCTAATTACCCTGTTATTATTCCCACAGACACAGCATTACAGATTCTTTACAAACTTCCCCTTTACTCAGTTTTAACTGTGGCTGTTTTAAAGTTACTTTAGGGAAGGAAATTATGCAATAAATATTTGAAAACATCATAATTGTTTTCTTGGTCTCATCCAGAAAGTCCCATTTAGAGCGTAAATGTGACATTCCACTTAATCTGTTACAGAGACAAGGCATTAAATTTATTTGCTACTGGAAAGCAAGACTTGCTCATATTTCAGCAAGTAACTCACCACAATTTGTTCAAGAAATGATACAAGGAATTTATGTTTGTGTCAAAATCCATCCCAAACTGTTTGTCACCCATAGACCTACGGAATGAATAGGGAAGTCATTAAGTCATTACCTTGGACAAAATATTAAGCTCCAGTCCTCCCCTAAATCATTTGCATTACTAATACAATATGAGTGCATCCACAGAATTTTATTGGAATATTGAAACTTTGTGAAACTTCTGTGAAACTGTCTTAAACAGACCTCAAGTGGCAGCTGTTGAGGGGATAAGCTGTCAGCAAAGCATCAGTGTGATCCCAAAAGAATCTATCAAATTCATTCCAATTCAACATTTAATAAATGCTTATTTAACATCTTGTCAAAACAAAAAAAATTAAATCATAGTAAAGATTACCACACCTCCTGTGAAACAGAGTTAGCAAAACACACATTGAAATCAACCTTGAATTGATCTTTATTGTTTACGCTCTTTTCACTTATTAACTCTCAGACCCCTTAGAGTGACTGGCATCTAAATTCTCCTAAAATCTCACTCCCCATATCACACATTCAGTCACAAGAATAAAGGAAATGATCACAATCTAAAGCTCTTGATTGTTAAACAAATTCCGCTCACCAGCACCCTAGGAATTGTACAGAAAACAGTATGGACAATATGCATATTGATGTTATGGCCACAGATATTAAGTTGCCTGCCTTTAATTTGCAGTTTTACTGAGTGTGCAGGTTCAGATATTTCATTGACCTAAAAACCAACTTAACTTTGAAATTTCTCAAAAACCACCTGACACTCATAAAGTTAGAAAGAATCTTCCAGTTTAAATTCTGTGAACATTTTTGACTGTCATATATTGAATTCATCGAACAGATGACTGTCCTTGCTGCTATGCTTTACTAATAATGAAATACCGCAGCATCATAACTTTACCTTTCTAATTATCTCATCCCCTAATGCGTAACCCACGCATCCTGACAACGTTACCATACTAAATGTTTATGATGAACAAGCAAAATGGCAAAATAATTGGCAAAAGATTCAATGAGGCGCACAGCTATAATATAATCGTGTGTGAGGCGAAATGTCAGCCACCACTTGGTCCACAGGCATAAGAGTGTCCTCACCAGAAAAATAACACTATCAGGCACACCACAATGCCCCAAAACCAAAAGCCCTCATCTCAATGAATCCTTCTACGCCGCCGGTAACTAAAAATAAAGTAAGTAGAGCTAAACAGACTCCAAGAAAGTGAAGCCACTGACCTTAATACCTTATTTGTGGCGTAGGGGACGCCGTTAAAAAAGTTACTGATGTTTATCAAGCCAAATTTTCCCTAAAATAAAATTTTATGCACTTTTTCGCAGACAAATTCTTTTGTAATCGCAGCAAGATCGACGAAATATTCTTCCCACATATCCGCCATATTGCAAAATGACGTCATACCTCTCCCAGCGTCCATTTCACTCCTGCTAACAAATTTTCTAGAATTTTTGGGAAATTTCTACCTTGCGCTCGAGCTGCTGTGTCAGGATGAAAAGGCAACCAGTCATTCTTACGAGGCACTGACAAGTCCTCTAATTTTAGCAACAATGGATCCTTCTAGAATAGAAGCCACGAGTATATATGGACGCTTTTCGCCGAGTGATCAACAGTTCTTAAGAAGACTTCGGAGATCCAAGAAGAAAGAAGTAACTACAAACTACAGGAAGCAAAAGAAGAATTTCAACAGAGGAAAAATATGGCTCTCGTTTTCAGATTTCCAGCTTATCATCCGTGCAAGTGAGTTCCTAGTTATTTCGATATAAATCTCAGTGTAGATCCTTGGTAAACTTATTTATCTATGCTTGAGTAATGTACCTATCTTCTAACACTAATGAATCATTCAATATCGAGGGAAGTGCCAATATCCTTCATTATTATTGTCTGTGAGAGTAGTCCTGAAGTTTCGTTGGAGAAGTCACGGCTACGAATACATAAGAATAAAATATTTCTACCTGTTTAGACACTTAGGAGAAGCGCGAGTGTTTTTTTTTCCGACTATCATATTAAAAATTTTGATTTCTTCCGTGTTGCAGTTACTACAACCGCGTGCCTGGAGGGATCGACTTTTTCCACGATCTGTGGAGAGAGATCGCATTGGCATATGAACAAGAAGTGGCCAACCCTTACTGCCGTAAAAGACAGCAACAGTCTCTCAAGGGGGTAGTGAAGATCGCTTCTGTCCCACTAAACCAGTTCAAACCTGAAGATATCACACTCAAAGTTGATAGCGACAAGGTGACCTTACATGGGCAGCATCGCTCAGAGAGAGAAGATGGATTTGACACAAGCGAGTTCAAGAGAGTCTTTAAACTACCACAAGATATCGATCCAACTACCGTAAAGTCACGCACTACTCAAGATGGCGGCGCCCTCGTCATTGAGGGCTCAAAACGGCTTGAAGAGAAGGAGGATGACGGGAAATTTGAAATTAAGCTGGATGTCAGTGGCTTTAAGCCAGAGGAGATCAAGGTACAGATCTGTGGAAACGAGTTAAGTGTCAGTGGGAAACACAAATCGGAAGATGGCGAGGTTTACCGGTCACGTGATTATAACCGCCGCATTGTGCTGCCTGATGACATAGTTCTTGCTTCGGTGTCGTCGCGATTGTCAAAGGAAGGCCTGCTGACGATTGAAGCATCACGTGACCCTGCTTTGTTGCCAAGCGAGAGAGCCGTAGACATTACCATGGAGACAGATGAACCAGAGGATGAGCCAAAGCCCTCCACCAGCGGTGAAACAGCAGAAACTGTGGAGTAATTTCATCTTTTAAGAACGACAAGACCAAAATGTACCAATCGTATTTGATCAACTTTATTGCCGCTAATTATTTCATGTAAGGAAAACTAAGCCCTTAACTAGTACTGAAATAGCAGAAACTTAAAAAGCGCGTCTTTGATGTATGACAAAAGTAGCAACGTAACAGATGAGAGATACGAGGATCTTTGTTCTGTTCAATGAAAAATATAGTCAAAACTGACAAAGTTATATTATGATTAAGTTTTCAACTAGAATGTTTATGATTATAATTGAATTGAAGCAAAAACGTTCATATTCAAATATTATTGTATTATTTTTGCAATTTTTATCGGGAGTAATAGACTCTGAGCTTATTATTTATTTTAGTCGAGAATATTTGTTATCTTTTTCTGTTTCAATTCTAAAACTATCTCTTTATACATGGTATGATATTAATACTGTCGTTTAAATTAAGCCCTCGACAATTGAAGTGAATTAATTCAATAAATTTTAAAACCATCAGTGTATTTCTGTTTTTGGGTTTATTGCTGCAAAACTAGAAAGGAAACCTTTCTTTGAATTTGCTTAATTTGTTTATAGGCGACCCAGGTTCTTTCTAAAACTGAAATATAATGAAAACGGGGCGCGCAGTTGAGATAGATGAAGAATTACATTCAAACGAAACCTCGTGTATTAGTTTTTGTTCATATCCTAATAGCATAGGGGGAAAAATAACTGAATGCTGATTGGTCAATAATGAAGAGGGTATTTTTTCTTAATTTTGCTTGTGAAGAGGGCAAAATTACTTGCTGCCGATTGGTCCTCAGGTTGCCTAGCAACAGCTTATGCTATTGAGTAGTTGTTGCCAAAAAGTTGAAAGTTTGTCAGCAGGCCTGGTTTTCAATGCCCTGGTATGTTTGTGCAAAAATAAAATTTAAACTTACCTCATTCGCGCGTTTGTGGCGATTGATTCTTTGTCAACATTAAATGGCTTCCTGTGACTGATTACTCAAGAGCGCATTCATAAATTCAGTATTTTTCGCCTCTATTTCATTAACGAGTAATCGCAATGGGTCCTCGTAAAATCGAGGATTAATCTCACTTGTGTTTTCAGCAACTTCTGAAAACACGCGTGATATTAATCTTTAATTTTACTCGGCCCCATGCGATTACCTATACAAATCGTTGAGTAAACAGGCTTTGTTTCCATCCAGAAACTCCATTGGAAATGAGGTTAAGCGACAAATCGCGATTGATTCTCATCTATTTAATGGTGTTTAGTCCAAACGAAACCCAACTTTTCACAATAACCTTTCTATCACTTTGTACCCTGCATAGAATCATTTCGGAAACTTCATTCAATATGAAATTTGATAAAGAGCGAACTTCTTTGAATTAGCGATACCAGTCATCCCTTAAAACTGTCAAAGACAATAAGGGTTGGACTAACAATACCATAATGAAATGGAAATTGGAGAAACTTAAACAAGTTACTTTAAACAATGCTGAAAATTAAACGACAAACAACTCATATCTGGCATTTACTAAGTTTATTTTTGTTTGTCACGTACTCGTACTTCTCGAAGATCTTACGTCGAGGTTTGTTTTAGTCAGTCAAAACCAGTTAAACCGCGCGGTCTCTTGAGTTTCTTGAGCATGAAGGGAGATTTGATCAGTACTTTGGGCTGGTTTCTCCCTGCTGTGGCGATTTCTAGCAATACCCTTGTCATCTATCTGATTGTAGCAAAACAACGTCTTTGCAAGAGACTGTACTGGTTAATTTTGTCTCTGACAACCGCCGATTTTTTTGTTAGGTTTGCGTACATATTATTTTAGTTATTTTGGGTTTTTTACAAGAAAAGATCGCTGTTGAAAGTGCAATTTGCATTTTCGCCATTTTGCCTTCATGAGGTTGTTGTTGATTTTGGAATGACTTCAGCTTTTCTCAGCATCTTTTTTGGGAGCATTAATGTTAATTTTATAATTTTGGGTCTCTTTACGTCTTTCAGTTTCCAGAATCAACTCGCTCTTTCCAGTTAAAATTAAAAATATGCTCATTTTCGTCCAGTCACATTGTATCAGGATAAATTCGTCTTCCGTCATAATTACGAAGTACTGACAAAGAGTTTAAATTTAGTGGACATGGATCGTCCAAAGCATATAAAAGGGAAGCTTTGTGGAGCGATCAACAATTTACAAAACTTCCAGAAGTCCTGGAAGAAACAAGAAGTCAAGTACCTACAGAAGAAGTTCAAAAATAAGACAGCATGGCTTTTCCTTTCCCATTTCCGACCTATCAACAAGGCAAGTAAGTTTTTAAAAAAATCCATATAAAGATATATTTGATAATGCAAGAGGAAATCAAGGAAAAAGTGACCGCTTTCACTGTGGTATAAATTTCGCAAGGGCTTAGCTTAGGTGGAATTTATATTATAACGGACTTTAATCTTTCCATAGAATTGTGTTCGATTTTCTGGGTAGATTACTTTCGGTAAGAGCACAATTTGACCCATGCACGCCTTACAGTAAATCTTAGATTATCGTCTATTTCTTAAACTGTACTGCATCCACGTAAAATGTGAATACAATTCCATGAAACTTGGTACACGTTTACTGTAGTGAGGCGGGGGTACCTTTTATAAACAAATTAACGCGTCAAGTATGTTAAAGGAAAACTTCAAATCTCTCTTCTTGTGTACAAGGTGTCATGAAATCCTGAGTTTTTTTACCGAAAAAGACATATATTTCAGGAGGGTAATCACGCCTCACGCTGGTTTATAACTTCACGAATCGTTCTCGCCTTTCTGTAAAATTCACGCGTTACATATCAATATTCTGACCTTAATCACATGTCACCTATGAATCCTTTGTCACCCTCACGTAAGTATTTGAGCGTTTCCGATGACTTATTCCTTTCTTTATCTTACAGTTACAATAATCGAGAGCCTGGATGGTTCGACTTTTTCCACGATCAATGGGGACAGATGGCTTTGGCATATGAACAAGAAGTCGGCTACTGGGGGCACGAACAGTTTAACGAGGGAAAGGTAAAGATTGCGTCTCTTCTACTGAGGCACTACAAACCTGAAAACATCGCACTTGAAGTTGATAGCGATAAGGTAACCCTACATGGAAAGCAACGTTTAGAGAGAGAAAATGGATTCAACTCTTGGGAGTTCAAGAGGGTCTTTCCACTTCCGCAAAATGTCGATCCGACTACTGTCACGTCACGCACTACTCAAGATGGCAGCGTCCTCATCATAGAGGGCTTAAAGCACGTGGAAGAGAAAGAGGATGACGGAAAATTTAAGACCAAGTTGGATGTCAGTGGCTTTAAGCCACAAGAGATAAAGATTCAGCTGCATGGAAAAGAGTTAATTGTCAGTGGAAAACGCACATTAGAAGATGGTAGGGCCAATCGGTCACGTGGCTTCAGTCACCGTGTTCTGCTGCCTGAAGACGTCGTCGTCAGTTCAGTAAGATCACGCTTGTCAAAAGAAGGCCTGCTGATGGTCGAAGCATCACGTGACCCCGCCTTATTACCGCGCGAGAGAGCGGTTGATGTCCTCCTGGAAACAAATGAATCAGAGGATGAACCGAAGCCCTCCACCAGAGATGAACCAGCAGACACCAAATTAGAGTAGATCGAGTTTGTGCGAAAGAGATGACTAATTGATAAATGTTGGTACAGTTGATTAATTCAGGCAAGAAAAGTTTCATGAAAATCGTTTTTTATCAAGGTTATAAATGATGCAAATAACATATCTAGTTTGACTTTACATATTTGACAACTTTTGTTAGAATTATATACTTCAAAGGGAAAAAAACAATATGAAAGCATTGTAAATGAAGTTAGCAACATTACAGGGTAATTTAGTATTATCAACTGAGGGGCTACCATAAAGAGCTTAAAAGCTGACATTTCAAGCATTAGCCATTCCTCAAAGTGATGGGGTTCAGATTAGGGTCAGTTAATAATAATACCTAACTACCCTGTTATTAGTTAGAAACTTACCCCTTTATTCAGTATTAACAGTGCACTTTATTTTCATAAATGTAACTTATTTTTGGCTGTTTCAAAGTTATTTTAGGGAAGGAAATTATGCAATAAATATTTGAAAACATCATAATTGTTTTCTTGGTCTCATCCAGAAAGTCCTACTAAGTGTAAGGCAAAAGAACTTAAATGTGACATTCCACTTAATCTGTCACAGAGACAAGGCATTAAATTTATTTGCTACTGGAAAGCAAGACTTGCTCATATTTCAGCAAGTAATCCATCACAATTTGTTCAAGAAATGACACAGGGAATTTATGTTTGTGTCAAAATCCACCCCAAGTTTTTGTCTCCCAAAGACCTACAGAATGAAGAGGCAAGTCATTAAGTCATTACCTTGGACAAAATATTTAGCTCCAGTCCTCCCCTATATGATCAGCATTACTAAAAACAATCCGAATGGATCCACAGAATTTTATTGGAATATTGAAAATTCTCTAAAACTGTCTTAAACAGACCTCAAGTGGCAGCTGTTGAGGGGATAAGCTGTCAGCAAAGCATCTGTATGATCCCAGAAGGATCTTATCAATTCATTCCAATTCAACATTTTATAAATGCTTATTTAACATCTTGTCGCACCCAAAAAATAAAATTATAGTAAAGATTACCATATCTGTGTGAAACAGAGTTAGCAAAACTCACATTGAAATCAAACTTGGCTATATTTTTATTTTTCATGCTCTTTTGAGTTATTAACCCTTAGACCCCTTTGAGTGACTAGCCTCTAAATTCTCCGAAAATCTCACTCCCCAAATCACACATTTAGGTAGCAAGAATAAAGGAAATGATCATAAACTATAGCTCTTGATTGATAAACAAATTCCTCTTGCCAGCACCTTAGGAATTGTACAGAAAACAGTATGGGGAATATGCATATTGATGTTATGGCCACAGATATTGAGTTACCTGCCTCTAATTTGCAATTTTACTGGGTGCACAGGTTCAGATATTTCATTGACTTCAAAAGCAAAAATAATGTAATGAAATTTTGAAATTTATCAAAAAGGACCTGACACTCTCAAAAAGTTAGAAAGAATATTCCAGTTTAAATTCTGTGAACATTTTTGACAAGCATGCATTGAATTAATCGAACTGACGACTGTCCTTGCTGCCGTGCTTTCTTAATAATGAAATACCACAGCATCATAAATAACTTTACATTTTTAATTATCTCACCGCCTTATGTGTAACCCAAGCAGCCTGAGAACGTTGTCATACGAAATGTTCATGATGACCTTGCAAAATGGCAGAATTATTAGCAAAAGATTCCATGAGGCGCAGGCAAAATGTCAGCCACCACTTGACCCACAGGCATAAGAGTGTCCTCACCAGGAAAATAACACTATCAGGCACACCACAATGCCCCAAAACCAAAAGCCTTCATCTCAATGAATCCTTCCACGCCGCCGGTAACCTGAAATAAAGTACGTGGAGCTAAACAGACTCCAAGACAGTGAAGCCACTGACCTTAATACCTTATTCGTTGTTCAGGAGGCGCCGTACAAAACTTACTTATGATTCTCCAGCCAAAGTTTCTCAAAAGAAAATTTTATGCACTTTTTCGCAGAGAAATTCTTTTGTAATCGTAGCATGATCGACGAAATATTCTTGTTACTTGTCCGCCATATTGCAAAATGACGTCATATGTCTCCCAGTGTCCATTTCGCTCCTGCTAAAAAACTTTCTAGGATTTTCGGGAAATTTCTACCTTGCGCTTGAGCTGCTGAGTCAGGATAAAAAGGCAACCAGTCATTCTTACGAGGCACTGACAAATCCCCTAATTTTAGCAACGATGGATCGTTCTAGAATAAAAGCCACGAGTATATATGGACGCTTTTCGCCGAGTGATCAACAGTTCTTAAGAAGACTTCGGAGATCCAAGAAGAAAGAAGTAACTACAAACTACAGGAAGCAAAAGAGAAATTTCAACAGAGGAAAAATATGGCTCTCGTTTTCAGATTTCCAGCTTATCATCCGTGCAAGTGAGTTCCTAATTATTTCGATACAAATCTCAGTGTAGATCCTTGGTAAATCTATTTATCTATGCTTGAGTAATGTATCTATCTTCTAACACTAATGAATCATTCGATATCGAGGGAAGTGCTAATATACTTAATTATTATTGTCTGTGAGAGTATTCCTGAAGTTTCGTTGGAGAAGTCACGGCTACGAATAGATAAGAATAAAATATTTCTACCTGTTTATACACTTAAAAGATGCTCCTTTTTTTTTCTGCGTATGTCATTTTAAAAATTTTGCTTTTCTTCTTTTTAGCAGTTACTACAAAGGAGTGCCTGGAGGTTTCGACTTTTTCCACAATCTGTGGAGAGAGATCGCATTGGCATATGAACAAGAAGTCGGCAACCCTTACTGCCATAAAAGACAGCAACAGTCCCACAAGGGAGCAGTGAAGATCGCTTCTGTCCCACTAAACCAGTACAAACCGGAAGACATCACACTCGAAGTTGATAGCGACAAGGTGACCTTACATGGGCAGCATCGCTCAGAGAGAGAAGATGGATTTGACACAAGTGAGTTCAAGAGAGTCTTTAAACTACCACAAGATATCGATCCAACTACCGTGACGTCTCGCACTACCCAAGATGGCGGTGTCCTCGTCGTTGAGGGCTCAAAACGGGTGGAAGAGAAGGAGGATGACGGGAAATTTGAAATTAAGTTGGATGTCAGTGGCTTTAAGCCAGAGGAGATCAAGGTACAGATCCGCGGAAATGAGTTAAGTGTCAGTGGGAAACACAAATCGGAAGATGGCGAGGTTTACCGGTCACGTGATTATAGTCGCCGCATTGTGCTGCCCAATGACGTAGTTCTTGGTTCGGTGTCGTCACGATTGTCAAAGGAAGGCCTACTGACGATTGAAGCATCACGTGACCCTGCTTTGTTGCTAAGCGAGAGAGCCGTAGACATTACCATGGAGACAGATGAACCAGAGGATGAACCAAAGCCCTCGACCAGCGGTGAAACAGCAGAAACTGAAGAGTAATTCGATCACTTAAGAACGAGAAGACCAAAATGTACCAATGGTGTTTGATTAATTTCAGTACAGTTGACTATTTCATGTAAGAAAAACTAAGCCCTTGACCAGCACTGAAGTAGTAGAAACTTAAAAAGCGCTTATTTGACGTATGACAAAAGTAGCAAAGTAATAGAGGAGAGGTGTGAAGACCTTTGTTCTGTTGAATGAAAAATACAGTCAAAACTGACACAGTTATGTTATGATTAAGTTTTTAATTAAAATGTTTATGATTATAATTGAATTCATACAAAAACTTTCATATTTAAACATTATTGTACTATTTTTGTAACTTTCATCGGGAGTAATATACTCTGAGCTTATATTTTTTTTAGTCGAAAAGATTTAATTGTTATCTTTTTCTGTTTCAATTCTGAAACTATCTCTTTATGCGTGGTATGACATTAGTGCTGTCATTTAAATTAATCCCTCGACAATTTAAATGAATTAATTCAATAAAGTTTTAACACCAGCGTATTTCTGTTTTTTGGGTTTATTCCTACAAAACTAGAAAAGAAACCTTTCTTTGAATTTGCTTAAGTTGTTTATACGCGACCCGGATTGTTTCTCAAACTGTAATCTAATGAAAACGGGGCGCGCAGTTGAAATAGATGAAGAATTATATTCAAACGAAACCTAATGTATTAGTTTTTGTTCATATCCTGATAACATAGAGGAGGGTCCCAATGGGGTTAACCGTTAGCCGTAAAACGGCCAAAATATTTAGCCGTTAGACGTAAAAATTGACAAATTTTAACCGTTAGTCGTAAAAAAAGTTAACCGTAAAAAATATCTCTGGTGGAAACAATGGAAAGGTGTTAACCGTTAGCAGGAAATTGGCCAAAATTTTAACAGATAGCCGTAAAAGCCATCACCCCATTGAGACCCTCATAGAGGGCAAAATTACTGAATGTTGACTGGTCGATGAAGAAAGTATTTTTTCTTAATTTTGCCTATGAAGAGGGCAAAATTGGTCCTCAGGATGCCTAGCAACAGCTTATGCTATCGCGTAGTTGTTGCCAAAAAGTTGAAAGTTTGCCAGCAGGCCTGGTTTTCAATATCCTGGTACGGTTGTGCAAAAATAAAATTTAAACTAACTTCATTCGCGCTTTCGTGGTGATTGATTCTTTGTCAATATTAAATGGCTTCCCGTGACCGATTACTCAAGAGCGCATTCAGAAATTCAGTATTTTTTCCCCTTTATTTCATGAACAAGTAATCGCATTGGGTCCTCGTAAAATTAAGGATTAATATCACTTGTGTTTTTAGCAACTTCTGAAAACACGTGTGATATTAATCCTTAATTTTACTCGGCCTCATGCGACGCTTTGTTTCTATCCAGAAACTCCATGAGAAACGAGGTTAAGTGTCAAATCGCGACTGATTCTCATCTGTTTTAATAGCGTTTAGTCCAAATGAAACGCAACTATAACCTTGTATCGCTTTGAACCCTGCATGGAATCATTCGGAAACTCCATTCAATATGAAATGTAATAAAGAGCGAATTTCTTTGAATTTGCGATACCGGACATCCCTTAAAACTGTCAAAGACAATAATAATACTAGTTATAGTTCTCACTAGAGCTGCCCCCGCCCTACAGTACCATTTTCTTTTGTTTGTTTGTTTTTTTTAGTTGGGGTTGTTGTTTACAGTTGCGTAATTGTTCTGTTATGTTGTTACGGAATTGCGGCTCAGTACTTTGGTTTTAGTAATTTTGGATCTCAAAATACTAAAAGTGTACAAAATGTAGCTTTGGGAAGTGCTTGGAATGTTTTTTTCTTTTGCTGTGTGGTTTAACTTTGGATTTGTTTGTTCTTCACGATCAAGAAGAAGCAGAATGTAGGGACTTGGGTGAGTTTTAACATTGGAATGTTATGGGTGGCATTGGAGAACAGTTTATTATTATATTTAAACCTGACATTTTGTACATAATAGACTAGTTATTAGACACAACATTTTACCTTAAGAGGGCAATTTTAAATAGAATTTATTTGAAAGGCATTGAAAAATGGGTCTGTTGAATAGAACGTTCTATTATTATAAACTGTAAAAACGATAAGTGGATGAATTATAACTGGAACCGACAATATATTTTTATAATAATTGATCTTTTTTGATTGATTAATATAATATAACTATTGTGATGTGGTATCAAAATGGAAAAAAAAGAATGGAACTACATGTATGTACAATATATTTGGCTTATAAAAACTGGAAAAAAGAGAAAAGTATGAAATTTGAACGAAACTATATATACAATATATTTTTCAAAATCTACTTTAACTGACGATTATGTTTTTAACTTTGATATTAAGTAAAGTTGTATGAATAAAATTTCAAACGGGAACAACATTGATATAAAAAATAATTAAAAATAAAGTATTTTTGTTTGAACTTTTGGAGTTCTCCAAAATGTCAAGATGGTACAGTGTCCAAATTTGATGGTCACCAACATGAAACAATGTTTGCTTTTATTACTCATTTTTTGATTTTTCTGGCGTTGGTGGCTGCAGTTGGTGATTTACTATCTCGGTAATAAATTTACCGTTTTTTGACAATGTGAAGTCAACATTTTCCAGCAACAGAAGTTTTTCTGTTAGTTCATCTATGTTGTTTCGGTATTGGAAAATGTCCTCGTTTAGGTAGACGCTGAGTGTGGCATGGTTTGCCACAATGTTGAATTGCTTCTCTTCCTTTTCCAGTTGAAAGGTTGTGCTCATGTCAACGTAACAGTTTTTAACGAGCATTGCTCTGTTGCAGGCTGTGCAACGAACCATAACTTTAGATTCTGTGTTTCCTGTGATTTTGCTCTTACATCCTTTGGTGTTGCACATTGCATTGATGTCAATGATGACATTTTGTATTTCTGGGCAGCAGATTTGAGGCTTGATAGCAGTTGCATCTGTATTTACGTTGGTAATATT
The DNA here is from genome assembly GCF_964200805.1 of Pocillopora damicornis. Taxonomy (NCBI): domain Eukaryota; kingdom Metazoa; phylum Cnidaria; class Anthozoa; order Scleractinia; family Pocilloporidae; genus Pocillopora; species Pocillopora damicornis. The sequence goes on from NC_142676.1 coordinate 22,951,433, forward strand.
TTGCTTCTCGGCTGGCTTTATAATGGTTTCTGTAGTGGTACTGATTTTCAACCCATAGTAGTACTTTACAGTGCAGTTGGAGATCTCAAAGAAATCCCCTTCCTTGATCAGAGAAATGTGGTCTGACCAAATCGAAATATCTATAGTTCCTGTTGAGTCTACTAATTTACCATCTCTTACTGGTCGTTTAGAGTTTTGTGGTGTTGAAGCTTCACTGTCCCATCGAATTAAGCCTGAGACTGTGACCATATCCCCTTGCCTCTTAGTTTTTAAAACATCTGCTACAGATGTAATGGGTGGTGCTGCTGGTGGTACATATTTAAATGGAATGGCCATTGTGGAGACATCCTTAACAATGCTGTTCTGGTGCATAAACACCATGCCACTCTGAACAACCCTAAGGTTGGTTATGGTGATGGGCTGTTATGCTTTTTGTTTGTCTTTGAAAAGCTGGCTTTTCGTGGTGTCATCCATAGAACTTATCATTATTCTTATCATCTGCGTTTGGTCTACTGCTGTCTGCAGAATGATGTCGAAGTAATATGTAAATCCTTGCTGGCTTTTTCGATTTCGGTCTACTCTTTGTATATATCCAGTAAAGCCTGAAAAAAAAATGTTTATTTTATATTTTGTTAACTTATTTATGAAAATGCTAGAAACATTTTCTGTGTAAACTTTGCTTAACATCAGGTATATTATTTGCTCAAAATAATTCTTTGTTTGGATTGATTGAAGGCAGCTAGTAAATTTTGAATCTCCTTTTATAATTATTATGCAATCATTGCATCATATGTTGCATATTAGCAAATTCATGTATGTGAAGTTACGGCCTGTTTTTTTGCCTGGCCCAAGATGAAACAGTGAAAGCCAAAGGAAGTTTTTGGAGTTCAATAAATATCTTGAGAAAAAAAATGAAATATGTTGTGGTTAAAAACAATTGGCCAGGGCCACAGTAAACCCAGTAAGCACTGATCCTGGAATCATGTTAAGATTTCTTTAGCGTACTCACTTGCAGAGGATGAAGAGATTGGAGAGGAGGGAGGAGATGACATCCCAAACTTCATTTTCTTTTTTGGACTTTTGTAGTTATCCATTTCACTGTAAGAGATGCATAAAAAATGTCACATTTTTCCTTTTCTTTTGCAATGTATGTTGTGCCAATTGTTCTAACCTGGATTCTTCCAGAAGTCTATATTTATAATTAGATGTTTTTTTTAATGCATGTAGTCTTTCAAAAGTAAGTGGTTCAATTACAGTATCGGAGAGTTTACAAACTCTTGATAATGCAACATATGTTAAACCTGCAACCTTTTCAGTTGATCCTAGGTCAATCCAGCACTTTTTGAGAGTTAAGCCTTGTGACTTGTGGATTGTCATTGACCATGCGAGTTTTAATGGGAACTGTACTCTTTCGAAGTTATTGCCAAGAGCGTTAGAGGAACTTGTGACAGGGAATATAGGCACACAATTAGGTGTGTCTTTACAAAAACTTGGTCCCAGATAGTCATCATCAAACTGTACAATTATGGCAATGGGTAGCATAGTAGCCTTGTGACTTTCTGAAAATATTATATCTTTGATAGTTCCCATAGTACCATTACAGAGTCCTGCCTCTGTCCAAAGGTTACGGGTAAGCATTACTCTAGCTTTTTTTGATAGATAAATTATTGGTTCTAGTCCACCCATTTCTTCAGAACTTAAGGATTTTGCTCTTGGGTTGCTGTGATGGGCATTTATTTGCACAACAGTTTCTTGGAGTTGCTTTAGCTTTTCATAGTTGTCTTTAGCAACTTTTTCATTACCAAAGGATAATCTGACAGCTGTATTCTGAAAGTTTGTTATATCAGTAACATTGTGTGGTTGCCTTGATAAAAGCAAATTCCAATCTTCAAATGTTGAATTACCATCCCTGGCTCTTATCTGAAGACCTCTAAATCGCTGTTGTTCATCATCAGCACCCCTAGCTCTTTCATTAATTTCTAACTTCACAACTGTCTCAAATTTTTTATACATGCAGTATCCTTCAACTGCCAACTCACTTTTGGGTTTGGTGTGGTACAAAACCTGGTCTGTGATTGGGGGTAACTGTGCAATATCCCCAACTAATATAATAGACATACCACCAAAGGGAACTGTAGAAATACCAGTTGCCTGCTTACAGCATCTATTTATTCAGCCAAACATATTTTGACCAATAACTGAAAATTCATCAATGATGAGATAATTAACATCCTCAAGATCATGCTGAAGTTTTGCCAATGCTGATGATTTTAGTGGCCCATTTTTCTTTCCTTTGATGGGCAGTTGCAAAAGCGAGTGTAAAGTTTTTCCTTTGATATTAAAGGCTGCAATTCCAAAGAATGCACAAACTCTGCACTTCGTGTGCAGAAGTTGACTTAAGGCTTGAATTACAAAGCTTTTACCAGAACCTCCTAGTCCAGTAATCATCATTAATAGTGGTTCCTTGTTTTCAGAAATAAAGTGATCTTGAACAATGTTATAAGCAATCCTTTGGGCATCATTTAATTTTTTGATATTAACCCGCATTGGAGTTGTTTCCTTTCTCAAGTTGTTGCCTTTTTTTTGCATATTAATCCAGTGGGGCATATCTCCAATTTCCTGAACAGTGTATTTTAACCTATCCTTTGCATAGAAATCAGAAGGACAATTCAGACTAAGCTTGTTGCCATTATCACTTTGCAATTTCATATCTGCAATTATCATCCATTCCTCTCTTTCACCAGTGTCAGATTCAATGTAGTCATCGTTATTTACCAGTTGTTGCACATAGTCTGAAATAGAATTGATTTGCTGTGACCAGTTTGGAACAAAAAGTTGGGCATCAGGCGTTTGTAAGAATATGTGCCATTGGTTTATGTAAACAGAATCAGAAGCTTTCTCATTGCACCAAGCGTCATCAAGAACATTGCACTATGGCTTATACTTTAGTAATTGGTATCGACAAAACAAACCGTAATTTGGACCCTTGGTGTTAGACGAATAATTAGGAAATGTTTTCAACACAACTGGATTAGTGCGTTTTTCTATACCTAACTTGGTCTTGAAGTAATTTGAAGCAAATTGTACAAAATTACATTTAGAAATTCCAGGATGATCAGCTTCAAACACATTTCTTTTCGCATACAAATCTAACAATGATTTTTCAGTGTCCAATGTATCATTTTCTGATAAAGATACTTTACGAGAACCATCAAGTGATGACGAAATAACTTGGAATGTTGAACTAACAAGCTTTAGTGAAAGTAACTGATGCATTACTTCTTGAATGCTCATATCCCTTTGTCCTACAGCTCTCATGATTATTTTTCTTATAGCTTTATGACTATTATCTTCATTTTGAGAGTTAATCAAAACAGATGTAAAGGCATCTTTTGCAACTGATGACATTTTTTCACCCTTTGAGGCATACTTTGCAATGTATTCTAAGCAAGAGTGATAATCTATAATGACCTGAATATCACAATTTCCTCTCCATCCCTGTAACTGCAATCGCTGGTTGTTGTTTAAGCGGCTATCATTTCTTTTTGTCACTACCTTAACCTTATAGTGGACCTTATCATCTATTGAACTACTGTATGCCATAGGATCTGCTTCTATGTTAAACATGCTCATGCTTTCATAAATTACAAAGAACCATCCTTTAGCAAAGTTTCTTTTCAGGGTGGCTAAACTACAAAATTCTTTAACACCTACACAAAGATCATCAATGTAGGTCCAGTTCCCTTGAGTAAGAACTGCACAGGTAAAATGTCCATTATAACAACGCACCATCCCCTTTAACTTATATTCACATGAGCCTACATGCATATTTTCACACAAATTTATCAAATCCATAAGTTCCGGAGAGAATTCAATAAAGATAAATTTTGCCTGTGAACTATAGGTTAAAACTGGGTCATCTGTAGGGGTTTCACAATTAGGACAATTCAACTTTCCTGGTTCAGTTTGAATAGCAGAGATAAAATGTGGCCAAGAATTGTGATCCAATTGACATTGTTGTAATGCTGATCTTGTCACATAGTTAACCAAAATAGAGCTTTTGAGAGCTACAGTGTCATGGCAGGTCTTACAAAATGACTCAAAGATTCTCTTAGATGAAAATATATTCATTTCCTCTGAAGAAAGATCACCAAAGGTTCGTTCCTCGAAAATCTGACTGAAGCACGCATTACAATCTCTTGACAAAAACGAGGGGCAATGGTGTTGTAAATATACCCAAAGCGGTTCCCTTAGTTCTCTCAACAATCTGTCATTTTCTTGTGACTCAATGTATCTTGCACATGTATTGAAAAGGAGTTCTGTGAATTCATTTCGCGCAGTTAGTATTGACAAATAGGGTAAAAATAGATGGGATGATATCTCAAGGAAACTATCCAACGCACAAGAATAAGTTCCTGGGGTACTTAAAACTGAATTCATAAAGTGGCTTTTTCGTTTCCACATGACTGAACGTTTCTTTGTTCCAACTGAGGAAACATGTAACACTCACCCACGTAATGATCCAACAGCGTTTTCGTACCTCTTGAACACGTCGATTGTAGTAAGTATCACTCTGAAAATAATCAAAAGTCAAATCCCTAGTTACAACCAGTAATTTCCTTTCTTTGACTACTGTTTACTTTCAATGGTGCTGCGAGTCCTTCGCGCCCAATAACAGACTTGCCTCTGACAAATCCAGAAATTGTCGAGTCTTTCGGCTTTGTGCAATAAGCTTGATTTGCGGCTGACAAATCGGAGTTAACCGAGTCTTTCGGTCAAAATGCTAAACTTACACCGTCTTCTGAGCATCGGTGAAATTATTTCTGAATTAACTTCTGTTTAACACAAATGAGTCAAGACAGCTTTTAAGCACAAAACAGCACTCTCCACGCTTTTCACCCGATTTTCACACTTTGATGGTCGCGTGGACTTTGACCGAAGAAACTCTAAAACTCAGAGAATAATCCAACATCAAAGCAAACGAGTTAGAAGCTCAACAGAAATTGTCGAGTCTTTCGGCTTTGTGCAATAAGCTTGATTTGCGGCTGACAAATCGGAGTTAACCGAGTCTTTCGGTCAAAATGCTAAACTTACACCGTCTTCTGAGCATCGGTGAAATTATTTCTGAATTAACTTCTGTATAACACAAATGAGTCAAGACAGCTTTAAAGCACAAAACAGCACTCTCCACGCTTTTCACCCGATTTTCACACTTTGATGGTCGCGTGGACTTTGACCGAAGAAACTCTAAAACTCAGAGAATAATCCAACATCAAAGCAAACGAGTTAGAAGCTCAACTTTTTCATGTATTTGATATCTGGTTATACTTTAATTATGCTGCAAGTTCTTTGCCTTAAGTTCTCACGTTAGCTGACTGAGCTGTGGACCCTCCGCCGCCTTCGATCGAGACTTCACACAACTGTTTCTCTTTTGACGGATTTTGATCACCTTTTAAACTCAAAACTACCTTTAATTGTTAGAAAGATGCTATACACACTTACCGTTACACTTGGAAACGCTTCTCGACGCTTTTCAGGGACGCTTAACTCGAAATCTCGACAAGGACAAATCTCGTGTCGAAGACGCCGATCCTAAAAGTCCTCGCGCGCGTGTCTTTTTGCTGGCCGCCCATGACCATTTGCGGGAAAAACGTTGATACCTTGCGGCCGTGCAAGCGATCAAATCGAGATTTTTTCTGGTTATGATCTACCGAAAATACCCACATTCTCTCTTCTCCAGTCTTCCTCTATATTACGCGGGGAGTCCTAAGGTGCCTCCTCGGGTTTTTGGCCCCAGGGCCAAAAACCCTGCGGGGGCAATAAATCGAAAAATAATACCATAATAAAATGGAAATTGGAGAAACTTAACCAAGTTACTTTAAACAATGCTGAAAATTAAACGACAAACAACTCATATCTGGCATTTATTGAGTTTATTTTTGTTTGTCCCGTACTCGTACTTCTCGAGTCGAGGTTTGTTTTAACCAGTCAAAATCAATTAAGCCGCGCGGTCGCTTGAGTTTCCTGAGCATGGAGGCAAAAGATTTAAACAAGAGTTTTGGCCGGTTTCTCCCTGCCGTGGCGATTTCTAGCAATACCCTTGTCATCTATCTGATTGTAGCAAAATGACCTCTTTGTAAGAAACCGTACTGGTTTATTTTGTCTCTGACAACCGCCGATTTTTTTGTAAGGTTTACGTACATATTATTTTCTTTGTTATCGGCTTTTTACAAGAAAAGATCGCTGTTGGACGTGCAATTCTAATGTCCACCACTCTGCATTCACGAGGTTGTTGTGGATTTGGAAACGACTTCAGGTTTTCCCGCATCTTTTTCGGGCATAAAATGTTAATATAACAATTTTAGGTCTCTTTACGTCTTTGCGTCTTTCAGTTTCCAGAATCAACTCGCTCTTTCTAGTTAAAATTAAAAATATACTCATTTTCGTCCAGTCACATTGTGTCAGGATAAATTCGTCTTCCGTCATAATAACGAAGTACTGACAAAGAGTTTAAATTTATTGGAGACAGATCGTCCAAAGCATATAAAAGGGAAGCTTTGTGGAGCGATCAACAATTTAGCAAACTTCCAGAAGTCCTGAAAGAAACAAGAAGTCAAGTATCTACAGAAGTTCAAAAATATGAAGGCATGGCTTTTCCTTTCCCATTTCCAACCTATCAACAACGCAAGTAAGTTTTAAAAAAATCCATATATAGATATATTTGATAATGCAAGAGGAAATCAAGGAAAAAGTGACCGCTTTCACTGTGGTCCAAATTTCGCAAGGGCTTAGCTGCCGTGGAATTCATATCATAACCGACTTTAATCTTTCCATAGTAGAGTTTTTGATATTCCGGGTAGAGTACTTTCGATTAGAGTACAATTTGACCCATGCACGCCTTACAGTAAATCTTAGATTATCGTCTATTTCTTAAACTGTACTACATCCATGTAAAATGTGAATACAATTTCATGAAACTTGGTACACATTCACTGTTGTGAGGCGGGGGTACCGATCTCGTCAAATACACCTTTTATAAACAAATTAACGCGTCAAGTATATTAAAGGAAAACTTCAAATCTCTCTTCTTGTGTACAAGGTGTCATGAAATCCTGAGCTTTTTACCGAAAAAACGTATATTTCAGGAGGGTAATCACGCCTCACGCTGGTTTATAACTTCACGAATCGCGCTCGCCTTTCTGTAAAATTCACGCATCATATATCAATATTCTGGCCTTAATCACATGTCACCTATGAATCCTTTGTCACCCTCACGTAAGTATTTGTGCGTTTTCGATGACTTATTCCTTTCTTTATCTTACAGCCACAATAATCGAGAGCCTAGATGGTTCGCCTTTTTCCACGAGCTATGGAGACAGATGGCTTTGGCATATCAACAAGAAGTCGGCTACTGGGTGCACGAACTGTCTAACAAGGGAACCGTGAAGATTGCCTCTGTTCTACTGAGGCACTTCAAACCTGAAAACATCGCACTTGAAGTTGATAGGGACAAGGTAACCCTACATGGAAAGCACCATTCAGAGAGAGAAGATGGATTCAACACATGCGAGTTCAAGAGGGTCTTTCCACTTCCGCAAAATGTCGATCCGACTAATGTCACGTCACGCATTACTCAAGATGGCGGCGTCCTCATCATAGAGGGCTTAAAGCGAGTGGAAGAGAAAGAGGATGACGGAAAATTTGAGACCAAGTTGGATGTCAGTGGCTTTAAGCCAGAAGAGATAAAGATTCAGCCGCATGGAAGAGTTAATTGTCTGTGGAAAACGCACATTAGAAGATGGTAGGGCCAATCGGTCACGTGGCTTCAGTCACCGGGTTCTGCTGCCTGAAGACGTCGTCGTCAGTTCAGTAAGATCACGCTTGTCAAAAGAAGGCCTGCTGATGGTCGAAGCATCACGTGACCCCGCCTTATTGCCGCGCGAGAGCCGGAGCGGTTGATGTCCTCCTGGAGACAAATGAAACAGAGGATGAACCGAAGCCCTTCACCAGAGATGAACCGAAGCCCTTCACCAGAGATGAACCAGCAGACACCAAATTAGAGTAGATCGAGTTTGTAAGAAAGAGATGACATGGTATATGAATCTTATTGATAAATGTTGGTACAGTTGATTAATTCAGGCAAGAAAAGTTTCATGAAAATCGTTTTTTATCAAGGTCATAAATGATGCAAATAACATATCTAGTTTGACTTTACATATTTGACAACTTTTGTTAGAATTATATACTTCAAAGGAAAAAAGCATATGAAAGAATTGTAAATGAAGTTAGCAACATTACAGGGTAACTTAGTATTATCAACTGAGTGGCTACCATAAAGAGTTTAAAAGCTGACATTTCAAGCATTAGCCATTCCTCAAAGTAATGGTTAGGGTCGGTTAATAATAATACCTAATTACCCTGTTATTATTCCCACTGACACAGCATTACAGATTCTTTACAAACTTACCCCTTTACTCAGTTTTAACAGTGGCTGTTTTAAAGTTATTTTAGGGAAGGAGATTATGCAATAAATATTTGAAAACATCAAAATTGTTTTCTTGGTCTCATCCAGAAAGTCCCACTTAGAGTGTGGGGTCTCAAGGCAAAAGAACTTAAATGTGACATTCCACTTAATCTGTTACAGATACAGGGCATTAAATTTATTTGCTACTGGAAAGCAAGACTTGCTCATATTTCAGCAAGTAACCCACCACAATTTGTTCAAGAAATGACACATGGAATTCATGTTTGTGTCAAAATCCATCCCAAACTGTTTGTCACCTATAGACCTACAGAATGAATAGGGAAGTCATTAAGTCATTACCTTGGACAAAATATTTAGCTCCTCCCCTATATGATCAGCATAACTGAAAAAAAGTCCAAATGGATCCACAGAATTTTACTGGAATATTAAAAATTCTCTGAAACTGTCTTAAACAGACCTCAAGTGGCAGCTGTTGAGGGGATAAGCTGTCAGCAAAGCATCTGTATGATCCCAGAAGGATCTTATCAATTCATTCCAATTCAACATTTTATAAATGCTTATTTAACATCTTGTCACACCCAAAAAATAAAATTATAGTAAAGATTACCATATCTGTGTGAAACAGAGTTAGCAAAACTCACATTGAAATCAAACTTGGCTTTATTTTTATTTTTCATGCTCTTTTGAGTTATTAACCCTTAGACCCCTTTGAGTGACTAGCATCTAAATTCTCCTAAAATCTCACTCCCCAAATCACACATTCAGTCACAAGAATAAAGGAAATGATCACAAACTAAAGCTCTTGATTGTTAAACAAATTCCTCTCCCCAGCACCTTAGGAATTGTATAGAAAACAGTATGGACAATATGCATATTGATGTTATGGCCACAGATATTAAGTTGCCTGCCTTTAATTTGCAGTTTTACTGAGTGTGCAGGTTCAGATATTTCATTGACTTCAAAACCATCATAAATTTGAAATTTCTCAAAGACCACCTGACACTCATAAAGTTAGACATTTTTGACTGTCATACATTGAATTCATCGAACAGATGACTGTCCTTGCTGCTATGCTCTATTAATAATGAAATACCGCAGCATCATAACTTTACCTTTCTAATTATCTCATCCCCTAATGCGTAACCCACGCATCCTGACAACGTTACCATACTAAATGTTTATGATGAACAAGCAAAATGGCAAAATAATTGGCAAAAGATTCAATGAGGCGCACAGCTATAATTTAATCGTGTGTGAGGCGAAATGTCAGCCACCACTTGGTCCACAGGCATAAGAGTGTCCTCACCAGAAAAATAACACTATCAGGCACACCACAATGCCCCAAAACCAAAAGCCCTCATCTCAATGAATCCTTGTACGCCGCCGGTAACTTAAAATAAAGTAAGTAGAGCTAAACAGACTCCAAGAAAGTGAAGCCACTGACCTTAATACCTTATTTGTGGCGTAGGGGACGCCGTTAAAAAAGTTACTGATGTTTATCAAGCCAAATTTTCCCTAAAATAAAATTTTATGAACTTTTTCGCAGACAAATTCTTTTGTAATCGCAGCAAGATCGACGAAATATTCTTCCCACATGTCCGCCATATTGCAAAATGACGTCATACCTCTCCCAGCGTCCATTTCACTCCTGCTAACAAATTTTCTAGAATTTTCGGGAAATTTCTACCTTGCGCTTGAGCTGCTGTGTCAGGATGAAAAGGCAACCAGTCATTCTTACGAGGCACTGACAAGTCCTCTAATTTTAGCAACAGTGGATCCTTCTAGAATAAAAGCCACGAGTATATATGGACGCTTTTCGCCGAGTGATCAACAGTTCTTAAGAAGACTTCGGAGATCCAAGAAGAAAGAAGTAACTACAAACTACAGGAAGCAAAAGAAAAATTTTAACAGAGGAAAAATATGGCTCTCGTTTTCAGATTTCCAGCTTATTATCCGTGCAGGTGAGTTCCTAACTATTTCAACACAAATATCAGTGTAGATCCTCGGTAAACTTATTTATCTATGCTTGAGTAATGTACCTATCTTCTATCACTAATGAATCATTCAATATCGATGGAAGTGCCAACATCCTTAGTTATTATTGTCTGTGAGAGTATTCCTGAACTTTCGTTGGAAAAGCCACGGCTACGACTAGATAAGGATAAAATATTTCTACCTGTTTAGACACTTCAGAGATGCGCGAGTGTTTTTTTTTTTCGACTATCATATTAAAAATTTTGATTTCTTCCGTGTTGCAGTTACTACAACCGCGTGCCTGGAGGGCTCGACTTTTTCCACGATCTGTGGAGAGAGATCGCATCGGCATATGAACAAGAAGTGGCCAACCCTTACTGCCGTAAAAGACAGCATCAGTCTCACAAGGGAGTAGTGAAGATCGCTTCTGTCCCACTAAACCAGTTCAAACCTGAAGATATCACACTCAAAGTTAATAGCGACAAGGTGACTTTACAGGGGCAGCATCGCTCAGAGAGAGAAGATGGATTTGACACAAGCGAGTTCAAGAGAGTCTTTAAACTACCACAAGATATCGATCCGACTACCGTGACGTCACGCACTACCCGAAATGGCGGCGCCCTCGTCGTTGAGGGCTCAAAACGGCTGGAAGAGAAGGAGGATGACGGGAAATTTGAAATTAAGCTGGATGTCAGTGGCTTTAAGCCAGAGGAGATCAAGGTACAGATCCGTGGAAACGAGTTAAGTGTCAATGGGAAACACAAATCGGAAGATGGCGAGGTTTACCGGTCACGTGATTATAGCCGCCGCATTGTGCTGCCTGATGACATAGTTCTTGCTTCGGTGTCGTCGCGATTGTCAAAGGAAGGCCTGCTGACGATTGAAGCATCACGTGACCCTGCTTTGTTGCCAAGCGAGAGAGCCGTAGACATTACCATGGAGACAGATGAACTAGAGGATGAGCCAAAGCCCTCCACCAGCGGTGAAACAGCAGAAACTGTGGAATAATTTGATCTTTCAAGAACGAGAAGACCAAAATGTACCAATCGTATTTGATCAATTTTATTGCCGCTAATTATTTCAAGTAAGGAAAACTAACCCTTAACTAGGACTGAAATAGCAGAAACTTAAAAAGCGCTTCTTTGATTTATGACAAAAGTAGCAACGTAACAGATGAGAGATATGAGGATCTTTGTTCTGTTCAATGAAAAATATAGTCAAAACTGACAAAGTTATATTATGATTAAGTTTTTAACTAAAATGTTTATGATTATAATTGAATTGAAGCAAAAACGTTCATATTCAAATATTATTGTATTATTTTTGTAATTTTTATCGGGAGTAATAGACTCTGAGCTTATTATTTTTTTTAGTCGAAAATACTTAATTGTTATCTTTTTCTGTTTCAATTCTAAACCATCTCTTTAAACACGGTATGATATTAGTACTGTAGTTTAAATTAAGCCTTCGACAATTAAAGTGAATTAATTCAATAAATTTTTAAAACCTTCATTGTATTTCTTTTTTTGGGTTTATTGCTACAAAACTTTGAATTTGCTTTATAGGCGTTGTTTATAGGCGACCCAGATTGTTTCTCAAACTGAAATATAATGAAAACGGGGCGCGCAGTTGAGATAGATGAAGAATTACCTTCAAACGAAACCTCATAAATTAGTTTTTGTTCATATCCTTATAACATAGGGGGAAAAATTACTGAATGCTGATTGGTCAATAATGAAGAGGGTATTTTTTCTTAATTTTGCTTGTGAAGAGGGCAAAATTACTTGCTGCCGATTGGTCCTCAGGTTGCCTAGCAACAGCTTATGCTATCGAGTAGTTGTTGCGAAAAAGGTGAAAGTTTGTCAGCAGGCCTGGTTTTCAATGCCCTGGTATGTTTATGCAAAAATAAAATTTAAACCTACCTCGTTCGCGCGTTTGTGGCGATTGATTCTTTGTCAACATTAAATGGCTTCCTGTGACTGATTACTCAAGAGCGCATTCATAAATTCAGTATTTTTGGCCTCTATTTCATTAACAAGTAATCGCAATGGGTCCTCGTAAAATCGAGGATTAATCTCACTTGCGTTTTCAGCAACTTCTGAAAACACGCGTGATATTAATCTTTAATTTTACTCGGCCCCATGCGATTACCTATACAAATCGTTGAGTAAACAGGCTTTGTTTCCATCCAGAAACTCCATTGGAAATGAGGTTAAGCGACAAATCGCGATTGATTCTCATCTATTTAATGGTGTTTAGTCCAAACGAAACCCAACTTTTCACAATAACCTTTCTATCACTTTGTACCCTGCATAGAATCATTTCGGAAACTTCATTCAATATGAAATTTGATAAAGAGCGAACTTCTTTGAATTAGCGATACCAGTCATCCCTTAAAACTGTCAAAGACAATAAGGGTTGGACTAACAATACCATAATGAAATGGAAATTGGAGAAACTTAAACAAGTTACTTTAAACAATGCTGAAAATTAAACGACAAACAACTCATATCTGGCATTTACTAAGTTTATTTTTGTTTGTCACGTACTCGTACTTCTCGAAGATCTTACGTCGAGGTTTGTTTTAGTCAGTCAAAACCAGTTAAGCCGCGCGGTCTCTTGAGTTTCTTGAGCATGGAGGCAGAAGATTTGATCAGTACTTTAGGCTGGTTTCTCCCTGCTGTGGCGATTTCTAGCAATACCCTTGTCATCTATCTGATTTGTAGCAAAACAACGTCTTTCCAAGAAACTGTACTGGTTAATTTTGTCTCTGATAACCGCCGATTTTTTTGTTAGGTTTACGTACATATTATTTTAGTTATTTTGGGTTTTTTACAAGAAAAGATCGCTGTTGAAAGTGCAATTTGCATTTTCGCCATTTTGCCTTCATGAGGTTGTTGTTGATTTTGGAATGACTTCAGCTTTTCTCAGCATCTTTTTCGGGAGCATTAATGTTAATTTTATAATTTTGGGTCTCTTTACATCTTTCAGTTTCCAGAATCAACTCGCTCTTTCCAGTTAAAATTAAAAAATATGCTCATTTCCGTCCAGTCACATTGTCTCAGGATAAATTCGTCTTCCGTCATAATTACGAAGTACTGACAAAAGCAATAATAATATAAATCGAATAATAATACCATAACGAAATGGAAATTGGAGAAACTTAAGCAAGTTACTTTAAACAATGCTGAAAATTAGACGACAAACAACTTATATCTGGCATTTATTGAGTTTATTTTTGTTTGTCCCGTACTCGTACTTCTCGAGTCGAGGTTTGTTTTAACCAGTCAAAATCAATTAAGCCGCGCGGTCTCTTGAGTTTCCTAAGCATGAAAGCAAAAGATTTAAAAAAGAGTTTTGGCTGGTTTCTCCCTGCCGAGGCTATTTCTAGCAATACCCTTGTCCTCTATCTGATTGTAGCAAAACAACGTCTTTGTAAGAAACCGTACTGGTTTATTTTGTCTCTGACAACCGCCGATTTTTTGTTAGGTTTACTTACATATTATTTTCTTTGTTATCGGCTTTTTACAAGAAAAGATCGCTGTTGGACGTGCAATTCGCATGTCCACCACTTTGATTTCACGAGGTTGTTGTTGATTTGGAAATGACTTCAGGTGTTCCCAGCATCTTTTTCGGGTATAATAAAATGTTAATATAACAATTTTAGGTCTCTTTACGTCTTTACATCTTTCAGTCTCCAGAATCAACTCGCTCTTTCCAGTTAAAATTAAAAATATGCTCATTTTCGTCCAGTCACATTGTATCAGGATAAATTCGTCTTCCGTCATAATTACGAAGTACTGACAAAGAGTTTAAATTCAGTGGACATAGATCGTCCAAAGCATATAAAAGGGAAGCTTTGTGGAGCGATCAACAATTTACAAAACTTCCAGAAGTCCTGGAAGAAACAAGAAGTCAAGTACCTACAGAAGAAGTTCAAAAATAAGACAGCATGGCTTTTCCTTTCCCATTTCCGACCTATCAACAAGGCAAGTAAGTTTTTAAAAAAATCCATATAAAGATATATTTGATAATGCAAGAGGAAATCAAGGAAAAAGTGACCGCTTTCACTATGGTATAAATTTTCGCAAGGGATTAGCTTAGGTGGAATTTATATTATAACGGACTTTAATCTTTCCATAGAGTTGTGTTCGATTTTCCGGGTAGATTACTTTCGGTAAGAGTACAATTTGACCCATGCACGCCTTACAGTAAATCTTAGATTATCGTCTATTTCTTAAACTGTACTGCATCCATGTAAAATGTGAATACATTTTCATGAAACTTGGTACACATTCACTGTTGTGAGGCGGGGGTACCGATCTCGTCAAATACACCTTTTATAAACAAATTAACGCGTCAATTATATTAAAGGAAAACTTCAAATCTCTCTTCTTGTGTACAAGGTGTCATCAAATCCTGAGCTTTTTACCGCAAAAGACATATATTTCAGGAGGGTAACCACGCCTCACGCTGGTTTATAACTTCACGAATCGCGCTCGCCTTTCTGTAAAATTCACGCGTCACATATCAATATTCTGACCTTAAACACATGTCACCTATGAATCCTTTGCCACCCTCACGTAAGTATTTCAGCGTTTCCGATGACTTATTCCTTTCTTTATCTTACAGTAACAATAGTCGAGAGCCTGGATGGTTCGACTTTTTCCACGAGCTATGGAGGCAGATGGCTTTGGTATATGAACAAGAAGTCGGCTGCTGGGTGCAGGAACAGTCTAACGAGGGAACGGTAAAGATTGCGTCTCTTCTACTGAGGCACTACAAACCTGAAAACATCGCACTTGAAGTTGATAGCGACAAGGTAACCCTACATGGAAAGCAACGTTTCAAAAGAGAAAATGGATTCAACACATACTAGTTCAAGAGGGTCTTTCCACTTCCGCAAAATGTCGATCCGACTACTGTCACGTCACGCACTACTCAAGATGGCAACGTCCTCATCATAGAGGGCTTAAAGCACGTGGAAGAGAAAGAGGATGACGGAAAATTTGAGACCAAGTTGGATGTCAGTGGCTTTCAGCCAGAAGAGATAAAGATTCAGCTGCATGGAAAAGAGTTAATTGTCAGTGGAAAACGCACATTAGAAGATGGTAGGGCCAATCTGTCACGTGGCTTCAGTCACCGTGTTCTGCTGCCTGAAGACGTCGTCGTCAGTTCAGTAAGATCACGCTTGTCAAAAGAAGGCCTGCTGATGGTCGAAGCATCACGTGACACCGCCTTATTACCGCGCGAGAGAGCGGTTGATGTCCTCCTGGAAACAAATGAATCAGAGGATGAACCGAAGCCCTCCACCAGAGATGAACCAGCAGACACCAAATTAGAGTAGATCGAGTTTGTATGAAAAAGATGACTAATTGATAAATGTTGGTACAGTTGATTAATTCAGGCAAGAAAAGTTTCATGAAAATCGTTTTTTATCAAGGTTATAAATGATGCAAATAACATATCTAGTTTGACTTTACATATTTGACAACTTTTGTTAGAATTATATACTTCAAAGGGAAAAAAACAATATGAAAGCATTGTAAATGAAGTTAGCAACATTACAGGGTAATTTAATATTATCAACGGAGGGGCTACCATAAAGAGCTTAAAAGCTGACATTTCAAGCATTAGCCATTCCTCAAAGTGATGGGGTTCAGATTAGGGTCAGTTAATAATAATACCTAATTACCCTGTTATTATTCCCATTGACATGGCACCACAGATTATTTAGAAACTTACCCCTTTATTCAGTATTAACAGTGCACTTTATTTTCATAATTGTAACTTATTTTTGGCTGTTTCAAAGTTATTTTAGGGAAGGAAATTATGCAATAAATATTTGAAAACATCATAATTGTTTTCTTGGTCTCATCCAGAAAGTCCTACTAAAAGTGTAGGGTCTCAAGGCAAAAGAACTTAAATGTGACATTCCACTTAATCTGTCACAGAGACAGGGCATTAAATTTATTTGCCACTGGAAAGCAAGACTTGGTCATATTTCAGCATGTAATCCATCACAATTTGTTCAAGAAATGACACAGGGAATTTATGTTTGTGTCAAAATCCACCCCAAGTTTTTGTCTCCCAAAGACCTACAGAATGAAGAGGGAAGTCATTAAGTCATTACCTTGGACAAAATATTTAGCTCCTCCCCTATATGATCAGTATAACTGAAAAAAAGTCCAAATGGATCCACAGAATTTTACTGGAATGTTGAAAATTCTCTGAAACTGTCTTAAACAGACCTCAAGTGGCAGCTGTTGAGGGGATAAGCTGTCAGCAAAGCATCTGTATGATCCCAGAAGGATCTTATCAATTCATTCCAATTCAACATTTTATAAATGCTTATTTAACATCTTGTTGCACCCAAAAAATAAAATTATAGTAAAGATTACCATATCTGTGTGAAACAGAGTTAGCAAAACTCACATTGAAATCAAACTTGGCTTTATTTTTATTTTTCATGCTCTTTTGAGTTATTAACCCTTAGACCCCTTTGAGTGACTAGCCTTTAAATTCTCCGAAAATCTCACTCCCCAAATCACACATTTAGGTAGCAAGAATAAAGGAAATGATCACAAACTAAAGCTCTTGATTGATAAACAAATTCCTCTTGCCAGCACCTTAGGAATTGTATAGAAAACAGTATGGGGAATATGCATATTGATGCTATGGCCACAGATATTGAGTTACCTGCCTTTAATTTGCAATTTTACTGATTGCACAGGTTCAGATATTTTATTGACTTCAAAAGCAAAAATAATGTAATGAAATTTTGAAATTTATCAAAAAGGACCTGACACTCTCAAAAAGTTAGAAAGAATATTCCAGTTTAAATTCTGTGAACATTTTTGACAAGCATGCATTGAATTAATCGAACTGACGACTGTCCTTGCTGCCGTGCTTTCTTAATAATGAAATACCACAGCATCATAAATAACTTTACATTTTTAGTTATCTTGTGTAACCCAAGCAGCCTGAGAACGTTGTCATACGAAATGTTCATGATGGCCTTGCAAAATGACAAAATTATTGGCAAAAGATTCCATGAGGCGCAGGCGAAATGTCAGCCACCACTTGACCCACACGCATAAGAGTGTCCTCACCAGGAAAATATTACTATCAGGCACGCCACAATGCCCCAAAACCAAAAGCCTTCATCTCAATGAATCCTTCTACGCCGCCGGTAACCTGAAATAAAGTACGTGGAGCTAAACAGACTCCAAGACAGTGAAGCCACTGACCTTCATACCTTATTCGTTGTTTAGGAGGCGCCGTACAAAACTTACTTATGATTCTCCAGCCAAAGTTTCTCAAAAGAAAATTTTATGCACTTTTTCGCAGAGAAATTCTTTTGTAATCGTAGAATGATCGACGAAATATTCTTGTTACTTGTCCGCCATATTGCAAAATGACGTCATATGTCTCCCAGTGTCCATTTCGCTCCTGCTAAAAAACTTTCTAGAATTTTCGGGAAATTTCTACCTTGCGCTTGAGCTGCTGAGTCAGGATAAAAAGGCAACCAGTCATTCTTACGAGGCACTGACAAATCCCCTAATTTTAGCAACGATGGATCGTTCTAGAATAAAAGCCACGAGTATATATGGACGCTTTTCGCCGAGTGATCAACAGTTCTTAAGAAGACTTCAGAGATCCAAGAAGAAAGAAGTAACTACAAACTACAGGAAGCAAAAGAGAAATTTCAACAGAGGAAAAATATGGCTCTCGTTTTCAGATTTCCAGCTTATCATCCGTGCAAGTGAGTTCCTAACTATTTCAACACAAATATCAGTGTAGATCCTTGGTAAACTTATTTATCTATGCTTGAGTAATGTATCTATCTTCTAACACTAATGAATCATTCAATATCGAGGGAAGTGCTAATATACTTAATTATTATTGTCTGTGAGAGTATTCCTGAAGTTTGGTTGGAAAAGCCACGGCTACGAATAGATAAGAATAAAATATTTCTATCTGTTTAGACACTTAAGAGATGTGGGAGTGTTTTTTTTTCGACTATTATCTTAAAAATTTTGCTTTTCTTCGGTGCTGCAGTTACTACAACCGCGTGCCTGCGCCTGGAGGGCTCGACTTTTTCCACAATCTGTGGAGAGAGATCGCATCGGCATATGAACAAGAAGTGGTCAACCCTTACTTCCATAAAAGACAGCAACAGTCCCACAAGGGAGTAGTGAAGATCGCTTCTGTCCCGCTAAACCAGTTCAAACCTGAAGACATCACACTCAAAGTTGATAGCGACAAGGTGACCTTACATGGGCAGCATCACTCAGAGAGAGAATATGGATTTGACACAAGCGAGTTCAAGAGAGTCTTTAAACTACCACAAGATATCGATCCAACTACCGTAAAGTCACGCACTACTCAAGATGGCGGCGCCCTCGTCATTGAGGGCTCAAAACGGCTGGAAGAGAAGGAGGATGACGGGAAATTTGAAATTAAGCTGGATGTCAGTGGCTTTAAGCCAGATGAGATCAAGGTACAGATCCGTGGAAATGAGTTAAGTGTCAGTGGGAAACACAAATCGAAAGATGGCGAGGTTTACCGGTCACGTGATTATAGCCGCCGCATTGTGCTGCCTGATGACATAGTTCTTGCTTCGGTGTCGTCGCGATTGTCAAAGGAAGGCCTGCTGACGATTGAAGCATCACGTGACCCTGCTTTGTTGCCAAGCGAGAGAGCCGTAGACATTGCCATGGAGACAGATGAACCAGAGGATGAGCCAAAGCCCTCCACCAGCGGTGAAACAGCAGAAACTGTGGAGTAATTTCATCTTTTAAGAACGAAAAGACCAAAATGTACCAATCGTATTTGATCAATTTTGTTGCCGCTAATTATTTCATGTAAGGAAAACTAAGCCCTTAACTAGTACTGAAATAGCAGAAACTTAAAAAGCGCGTCTTTGATTTATGACAAAAGTAGCAACGTAACAGATGAGAGATATGAGGATCTTTGTTCTGTTCAATGAAAAATATAGTCAAAACTGACAAAGTTATATTATGATTAAGTTTTCAACTAGAATGTTTATGATTATAATTGATGAATTGAAACAAAATCGTTCATATTAAAATATTATATAATTTTTGTAATTTTTATCGGGAGTAATAGATTCTGAGCTTATTTTTTTTAGTCGAAAATATTGAATTGTTATCTTTTTCTGTTTCAATTCTAAAACTATCTCTTTAACCATGGTATGATATTGGTACTGTCGTTTAAATTAAGCCCTCGACAATTGAAGTGAATTAATTCAATAAATTTTAAAACCATCAGTGTATTCCTGTTTTTGGGTTTATTGCTGTAAAACTAGAAAGGAAACCTTTCTTTGAATTTGCTTAATTTGTTTATAGGCGACCCAGATTGTTTCTAAAACTGAAATATAATGAAAACGGGGCGCGCAGTTGAGATAGATGAAAAATTACATTCAAACGAAACCTCGTGAATTAGTTTTTGTTCATATCCTAATAACATAGGGGGAAAAATAACTGAATGCTGATTGGTCAATAATGAAGAGGGTATTTTTTCTTAATTTTGCTTGTGAAGAGGGCAAAATTACTTGCTGCCGATTGGTCCTCAGGTTGCCTAGCAACAGCTTATGCTATTGAGTAGTTGTTGCCAAAAAGTTGAAAGTTTGTCAGCAGGCCTGGTTTTCAATGCCCTGGTATGTTTATGCAAAAATAAAATTTAAACTTACCTCATTCGCGCGTTTGTGGCGATTGATTCTTTGTCAACATTAAATAGCTTCCTGTGACTGATTACTCAAGAGCGCATTCATAAATTCAGTATTTTTGGCCTCTATTTCATTAACAAGTAATCGCAATGGGTCCTCGTAAAATCGAGGATTAATCTCACTTGTGTTTTCAGCAACTTCTGAAAACACGCGTGATATTAATCTTTAATTTTACTCGGCCCCATGCGATTACCTATACAAATCGTTGAGTAAACAGGCTTTGTTTCCATCCAGAAACTCCATTGGAAATGAGGTTAAGCGACAAATCGCGATTGATTCTCATCTATTTAATGGTGTTTAGTCCAAACGAAACCCAACTTTTCACAATAACCTTTCTATCACTTTGTACCCTGCATAGAATCATTTCGGAAACTTCATTCAATATGAAATTTGATAAAGAGCGAACTTCTTTGAATTAGCGATACCAGTCATCCCTTAAAACTGTCAAAGACAATAAGGGTTGGACTAACAATACCATAATGAAATGGAAATTGGAGAAACTTAAACAAGTTACTTTAAACAATGCTGAAAATTAAACGACAAACAACTCATATCTGGCATTTACTAAGTTTATTTTTGTTTGTCACGTACTCGTACTTCTCGAAGATCTTACGTCGAGGTTTGTTTTAGTCAGTCAAAACCAGTTAAACCGCGCGGTCTCTTGAGTTTCTTGAGCATGAAGGGAGATTTGATCAGTACTTTGGGCTGGTTTCTCCCTGCTGTGGCGATTTCTAGCAATACCCTTGTCATCTATCTGATTGTAGCAAAACAACGTCTTTGCAAGAGACTGTACTGGTTAATTTTGTCTCTGACAACCGCCGATTTTTTTGTTAGGTTTGCGTACATATTATTTTAGTTATTTTGGGTTTTTTACAAGAAAAGATCGCTGTTGAAAGTGCAATTTGCATTTTCGCCATTTTGCCTTCATGAGGTTGTTGTTGATTTTGGAATGACTTCAGCTTTTCTCAGCATCTTTTTTGGGAGCATTAATGTTAATTTTATAATTTTGGGTCTCTTTACGTCTTTCAGTTTCCAGAATCAACTCGCTCTTTCCAGTTAAAATTAAAAATATGCTCATTTTCGTCCAGTCACATTGTATCAGGATAAATTCGTCTTCCGTCATAATTACGAAGTACTGACAAAGAGTTTAAATTTAGTGGACATGGATCGTCCAAAGCATATAAAAGGGAAGCTTTGTGGAGCGATCAACAATTTACAAAACTTCCAGAAGTCCTGGAAGAAACAAGAAGTCAAGTACCTACAGAAGAAGTTCAAAAATAAGACAGCATGGCTTTTCCTTTCCCATTTCCGACCTATCAACAAGGCAAGTAAGTTTTTAAAAAAATCCATATAAAGATATATTTGATAATGCAAGAGGAAATCAAGGAAAAAGTGACCGCTTTCACTGTGGTATAAATTTCGCAAGGGCTTAGCTTAGGTGGAATTTATATTATAACGGACTTTAATCTTTCCATAGAATTGTGTTCGATTTTCTGGGTAGATTACTTTCGGTAAGAGCACAATTTGACCCATGCACGCCTTACAGTAAATCTTAGATTATCGTCTATTTCTTAAACTGTACTGCATCCACGTAAAATGTGAATACAATTCCATGAAACTTGGTACACGTTCACTGTAGTGAGGCGGGGGTACCTTTTATAAACAAATTAACGCGTCAAGTATGTTAAAGGAAAACTTCAAATCTCTCTTCTTGTGTACAAGGTGTCATGAAATCCTGAGTTTTTTACCGAAAAAGACATATATTTCAGGAGGGTAATCACGCCTCACGCTGGTTTATAACTTCACGAATCGTTCTCGCCTTTCTGTAAAATTCACGCGTCACATATCAATATTCTGACCTTAATCACATGTCACCTATGAATCCTTTGCCACCCTCACGTAAGTATTTCAGCGTTTCCGATGACTTATTCCTTTCTTTATCTTACAGTTACAATAATCGAGAGCCTGGATGGTTCGACTTTTTCCACGATCACTGGGGACAGATGGCTTTGGCATATGAACAAGAAGTCGGCTACTGGGGGCACGAACAGTTTAACGAGGGAAAGGTAAAGATTGCGTCTCTTCTACTGAGGCACTACAAACCTGAAAACATCGCACTTGAAGTTGATAGCGATAAGGTAACCCTACATGGAAAGCAACGTTTAGAGAAAAAAATGGATTCAACTCTTGGGAGTTCAAGAGGGTCTTTCCACTTCCGCAAAATGTCGATCCGACTACTGTCATGTCACGCACTACTCAAGATGGCAGCGTCCTCGTCATAGAGGGCTTAAAGCACGTGGAAGAGAAAGAGGATGACGGAAAATTTAAGACCAAGTTGGATGTCAGTGGCTTTAAGCCACAAGAGATAAAGATTCAGCTGCATGGAAAAGAGTTAATTGTCAGTGGAAAACGCACATTAGAAGATGGTAGGGCCAATCGGTCACGTGGCTTCAGTCACCGTGTTCTGCTGCCTGAAGACGTCGTCGTCAGTTCAGTAAGATCACGCTTGTCAAAAGAAGGCCTGCTGATGGTCGAAGCATCACGTGACCCCGCCTTATTACCGCGCGAGAGAGCGGTTGATGTCCTCCTGGAAACAAATGAATCAGAGGATGAACCGAAGCCCTCCACCAGAGATGAACCAGCAGACACCAAATTAGAGTAGATCGAGTTTGTGCGAAAGAGATGACTAATTGATAAATGTTGGTACAGTTGATTAATTCAGGCAAGAAAAGTTTCATGAAAATCGTTTTTTATCAAGGTTATAAATGATGCAAATAACATATCTAGTTTGACTTTACATATTTGACAACTTTTGTTAGAATTATATACTTCAAAGGGAAAAAAACAATATGAAAGCATTGTAAATGAAGTTAGCAACATTACAGGGTAATTTAGTATTATCAACTGAGGGGCTACCATAAAGAGCTTAAAAGCTGACATTTCAAGCATTAGCCATTCCTCAAAGTGATGGGGTTCAGATTAGGGTCAGTTAATAATAATACCTAACTACCCTGTTATTAGTTAGAAACTTACCCCTTTATTCAGTATTAACAGTGCACTTTATTTTCATAATTGTAACTTATTTTTGGCTGTTTCAAAGTTATTTTAGGGAAGGAAATTATGCAATAAATATTTGAAAACATCATAATTGTTTTCTTGGTCTCATCCAGAAAGTCCTACTAAGTGTAAGGCAAAAGAACTTAAATGTGACATTCCACTTAATCTGTCACAGAGACAAGGCATTAAATTTATTTGCTACTGGAAAGCAAGACTTGCTCATATTTCAGCAAGTAATCCATCACAATTTGTTCAAGAAATGACACAGGGAATTTATGTTTGTGTCAAAATCCACCCCAAGTTTTTGTCTCCCAAAGACCTACAGAATGAAGAGGCAAGTCATTAAGTCATTACCTTGGACAAAATATTTAGCTCAAGTCCTCCCCTATATGATCAGCATTACTAAAAACAATCCGAATGGATCCACAGAATTTTATTGGAATATTGAAACTTCTCTGAAACTGTCTTAAACAGACCTCAAGTGGCAGCTGTTGAGGGGATAAGCTGTCAGCAAAGCATCTGTATGATCCCAGAAGGATCTTATCAATTCATTCCAATTCAACATTTTATAAATGCTTATTTAACATCTTGTCGCACCCAAAAAATAAAATTATAGTAAAGATTACCATATCTGTGTGAAACAGAGTTAGCAAAACTCACATTGAAATCAAACTTGGCTTTATTTTTATTTTTCATGCTCTTTTGAGTTATTAACCCTTAGACCCCTTTGAGTGACTAGCCTCTAAATTCTCCGAAAATCTCACTCCCCAAATCACACATTTAGGTAGCAAGAATAAAGGAAATGATCACAAACTAAAGCTCTTGATTGATAAACAAATTCCTCTTGCCAGCACCTTAGGAATTGTACAGAAAACAGTATGGGGAATATGCATATTGATGTTATGGCCACAGATATTGAGTTACCTGCCTCTAATTTGCAATTTTACTGGGTGCACAGGTTCAGATATTTCATTGACTTCAAAAGCAAAAATAATGTAATGAAATTTTGAAATTTATCAAAAAGGACCTGACACTCTCAAAAAGTTAGAAAGAATATTCCAGTTTAAATTCTGTGAACATTTTTGACAAGCATGCATTGAATTAATCGAACTGACGACTGTCCTTGCTGCCGTGCTTTCTTAATAATGAAATACCACAGCATCATAAATAACTTTACATTTTTAATTATCTCACCGCCTTATGTGTAACCCAAGTAGCCTGAGAACGTTGTCATACGAAATGTTCATGATGACCTTGCAAAATGGCAGAATTACTAGCAAAAGATTCAATGAGGCGCAGGCAAAATGTCAGCCACCACTTGACCCACACGCATAAGAGTGTCCTCACCAGGAAAATAACACTATCAGGCACACCACAATGCCCCAAAACCAAAAGCCTTCATCTCAATGAATCCTTCCACGCCGCCGGTAACCTGAAATAGAGTACGTGGAGCTAAACAGACTCCAAGACAGTGAAGCCACTGACCTTCATACCTTATTCGTTGTTTAGGAGGCGCCGTACAAAACTTACTTATGATTCTCCAGCCAAAGTTTCTCAAAAGAAAATTTTATGCACTTTTTCGCAGAGAAATTCTTTTGTAATCGTAGCATGATCGACGAAATATTCTTGTTACTTGTCCGCCATATTGCAAAATGACGTCATATGTCTCCCAGTGTCCATTTCGCTCCTGCTAAAAAACTTTCTAGAATTTTCGGGTAATTTCTACCTTGCGCTTGAGCTGCTGAGTCAGGATAAAAAGGCAACCAGTCATTCTTACGAGGCACTGACAAATCCCCTAATTTTAGCAACGATGGATCGTTCTAGAATAAAAGCCACGAGTATATATGGACGCTTTTCGCCGAGTGATCAACAGTTCTTAAGAAGACTTCGGAGATCCAAGAAGAAAGAAGTAACTACAAACTACAGGAAGCAAAAGAGAAATTTCAACAGAGGAAAAATATGGCTCTCGTTTTCAGATTTCCAGCTTATCATCCGTGCAAGTGAGTTCCTAATTATTTCGATACAAATCTCAGTGTAGATCCTTGGTAAATCTTTTATCTATGCTTGAGTAATGTACCTATCTTCTAACACTAATGAATCATTCGATATCGAGGGAAGTGCTAATATACTTAATTATTATTGTCTGTGAGAGTATTCCTGAAGTTTCGTTGGAGAAGTCACGGCTACGAATAGATAAGAATAAAATGTTTCTACCTGTTTATACACTTAAAAGATGCTCCTTTTTTTTTTCTGCGTATGTCATTTTAAAAATTTTGCTTTTCTTCTTTTTAGCAGTTACTACAAAGGAGTGCCTGGAGGTTTCGACTTTTTCCACAATCTGTGGAGAGAGATCGCATTGGCATATGAACAAGAAGTCGGCAACCCTTACTGCCATAAAAGACAGCAACAGTCCCACAAGGGAGCAGTGAAGATCGCTTCTGTCCCACTAAACCAGTACAAACCGGAAGACATCACACTCGAAGTTGATAGCGACAAGGTGACCTTACATGGGCAGCATCGCTCAGAGAGAGAAGATGGATTTGACACAAGTGAGTTCAAGAGAGTCTTTAAACTACCACAAGATATCGATCCAACTACCGTGACGTCACGCACTACCCAAGATGGCGGTGTCCTCGTCGTTGAGGGCTCAAAACGGGTGGAAGAGAAGGAGGATAACGGGAAATTTGAAATTAAGTTGGATGTCAGTGGCTTTAAGCCAGAGGAGATCAAGGTACAGATCCGCGGAAATGAGTTAAGTGTCAGTGGGAAACACAAATCGGAAGATGGCGAGGTTTACCGGTCACGTGATTATAGTCGCCGCATTGTGCTGCCCAATGACGTAGTTCTTGGTTCGGTGTCGTCACGATTGTCAAAGGAAGGCCTGCTGACGATTGAAGCATCACGTGACCCTGCTTTGTTGCTAAGCGAGAGAGCCGTAGACATTACCATGGAGACAGATGAACCAGAGGATGAACCAAAGCCCTCCACCAGCGGTGAAACAGCAGAAACTGAAGAGTAATTCGATCACTTAAGAACGAGAAGACCAAAATGTACCAATCGTGTTTGATTAATTTCAGTACAGGTAATTATTTCATGTAAGGAAAACTAAGCCCTTGACCAGCACTGAAGTAGTAGAAACTTAAAAAGCGCTTATTTGACGTATGACAAAAGTAGCAAAGTAATAGAGGAGAGGTGTGAAGACCTTTGTTCTGTTGAATGAAAAATATAGTCAAAACTGACACAGTTATGTTATGATTAAGTTTTTAATTAAAATGTTTATGATTATAATTGAATTCAAACAAAAACTTTCATATTTAAACATTATTGTACTATTTTTGCAACTTTCATCGGGAGTAATATACTCTGAGCTACTTTTTTTTTGTTGAAAAGATTTAATTGTTATCTTTTTTTATCTTTTCAATTACTAATCTATCTCTTTATACATGGTATGATAGTAGTATTGTTGTTTAAATTAAGGCCTAAACAAATTGAAGTGAATTATTCAACAAATTTTTGACACCATCAGCGTAATTCTGTTTTTTGGGTTTATTGCTACAAAACTTAAAAGGAAACCTTTCCTAGATTTTGCAAAGTTGACAAAAAAATATAAATCTATAGTCTTAAGATGTTTATACGCAGCCAGGATTGTTTCTCAAACTAGAATATAATGAAACGGGGTGTGCGGTTGAAATAGATGAAGAATTATTTTCAAACGAAATCGAATGTATCAGTTTTTGTTCAAATACAAATCGTTGTGTAAACAGGCTTTGTTTCTACCAAGAAACTCCATTAGGAACGAGGTTAAACGTGAAATCGCGATTGATTTTCATCTATTTCAATGGTGTTTGGTCCAAATAAAGCGAAACTTTTCACAATAAATTGTATCACTTTGTGTGCCATTTACTTTGCATGCAATCATATCAGAAAGTCAATTCAATATGAAATTTAATAAAGAGCGGATTTCTTTGAATTAGCAATACCGGACATCCCTTAAAGCTGTCAAAGACAATAAGAACTGGAATAACAATACCATAATAAAATGGAAATTGGAGAACTTAAACAAGTTACTTCAAACAATGCTGAAAGTTGAACGCCAAACAATCCATATCTAGCATTTATTGAGTTCCTTTTTTTGTCACGTTCTCATACTTATCGAAGATCTCACGTCGAGGTTTTTTTGTGGCCGGTCAGAATTTAAGTCGCGCGGTCTTTTGAGTTTCTTGAGCATGGAGGCAGAAGATTTATACTGGATTTTTGGCTGGTTATTCACTGCCGTGGCGATTTCTGGAAATACCCTCGTCATCTATCTGATTTTAGCGAAACGACATCTTCGCAAGAAACCGAACTGGTTTATTTTGTCGCTAGCAACCGCCGATTTATTTGTAGGGTTTACGTACATTCCTCCGTTTTACGCGTGTAGAGAATGGTTTTCTTGCAGTGAACACGTTTGGTTTGTGAGGAAAACGATTCAATGGTTATTTCTTTACGCGTCTGTATGCAACCTTTTTATATTAACTTTAGATCGTTACATTGCTGTCACATCACCACTAAAACATAAGAGATGCTTGACACTAGGTCGAATCGCCATATTGGCATTGACCGCCTGGTTTATACCGGTAATATTCCGAGTATGCATCTACACCCCAATTTATCTCAAAAACAAGGAGATTGCCTCGAAATATCTTGTTCCTCTGTTTATGGTGATGTTTGAGTTTGTTTTATGCATCGCTCTTCCCTTCTTTACGTTTCGCATGGTTCACATTGTGAGGAATTTGCGAAAGAGCAGAGGAAACTCAGAAAACCTTGAACATTCATCCATTATGGAATTGAGATCTTCTACGATTCGAATTCACGTTAGCGAAGAAAGACGCAGAAATTACAACATCAACGTTGTGGTTTGCGTTGTCATTCTTTTCATTATTTGTTACTCTGTAAATCTTTACACCTCTGTTTGTTCCGTTTTTAATTTGTGCTCGATATCTCAAGAGTTATGGTATATTCGGCATTTGTTGTTGGTCGCAAATTCTGCCCTAAATCCTGTTGCTTACGCTTTACTCAAGAGAGATATGAAGAGGGCGATTTTAGCACTGGGACGCTCCAAGTCAAATAATCAAGTCAGGCCGGTATCTGTGGTAAACTGATTTGAAGTGTGAAAAAGAAAAGATGATTCATCACAGCAAACAGAGGCAAAATTGTGTTACACTGCATAGCTGTTCTGAGTTGCACCGCGTGTCCTCGAGGAAGAACAATACATTCTCGCGTGTTTCACCCGCGCGCGGTGTCGTTTACGTATGCCATCTACAGTGTGTTACGCATTCTCGTCCCCAAAGCCGCTCGTTTTCATCTTGAAAAGCTACTTTGTCTTATAAGTTATGAGACAGAAGTCCACATTGTGAGAAATATTTTATCATTTATTAAATCTGAAGCTTCTTTTTATTTATGATTAAGGATTCAGTTGAACAGTCATCAATAAACAAGATATCGCACCAAACCTAATATCAATTGCGAGAAAGTTGAGGCAATTTCTGTACCAGACCCCTAACGACACGAAACCTGACTGAAGTTACCTTCGTATATTTCTCTCCCTCTCTTTCCTCCTTTTTTATTCAACTTATATTTTCCAATCCTTTTTTCCTTTCAATAAGATTTTATCAAGCAACCTGCAGAGAAGCCACATCATCATTGGTGCGTCGTGAATATTGCGACTCCTTCAATGCGAAGCCTCGTCATGAGAGAGTGGCCCACTTTATATTCTAAGAATCAAAAACCGAGATTTTCTCTTCTTTTCGAGAAAGCTCTTCTCTTAATCTGTTATTTTAAAGGATTACGAGTTGCTTAAAAAAAAAAACACACAACAACAAAAACAGACAAACAAGCAAACAAAAAAATGGCGCTGTTTTAACCTTAATCATAGGTTCATGTTTCTTCTTTCGCCCTGATACCAGGTTACATATTTCTATACTTTTAATCCAAAATAATCACCTCATGTGCTAATCAGATTTTTAAAATCAAAACTTTCTCTCCTTGTTGTAGGTTTTTAATAGGGAAACAAGACAATAATTTCAAAATAATTGAAAAAAAAAAAAAAAAAAAAAAAAAACAGAAGAATTTTCGACCCCTATTGTTTCATCAAAAACTTGCAAAAGCTCTACGAGAGTTTGTCGTCTCCTTTGCCTGCTATTCCTAATGGACTTCATTCCCAAAACATGAAACACTGTATAAATAACTATACAATTTTCTGTTTCATGACACACATCGACCGACACTCATCACAAAAACGTGACGGAAGGTTGAATTAATTCGAACCTAATTTAAGCATAACGTGATATATTTTAAAGGTTATAATTTGAGACACTCTTCAAAATGTTCTCGCTTTGTGAAATTAGTTACCGTTGTGAGCTCCGTTCAGCGTCTCTCGCGAAAGTGTCTGTCTCCATCCCTGCATTACCGAGTGTAGTAAACTCGGTAATACAAAGTCTTTGACCTGAACAGTGAATATGAATTATCAAACTTGAGAAGATACACGCCGCGGCCTGGATATAAGTGACTTCCAATAATCACTTCCTCGTTACAAGGCCTCCGTACGACAGGCAGTACTTCGTCTACTCTTGGTTTGGGGGGACTGGACTCGTTTTCAGCCGATTTATCCTCTTCTCCGAATTCCTCGTCGTCAGATTCGTTCACCGCGACGGTGATGTTCTTTGTTTGCGGTTGCGACCATTCAAAGCTGACTCCAAAGCCTAAATCGTAGAATTCAGTGGCAAATTCCCAAAATACACATGTTCCTAAGAATGAAGGGTAACAAACAGTATTTTTGAGCCGATAAGTGTTAAAATAGTGGAGTTTTCGACGTAGTAAACTGGATAAAACTGCAAGATGCAGGTCCACTTATTTACACCTCCTCGTACTTTGTACTTTGTACTTCAAAGTACTGAAGTACTTAGCTCAGCTGACAGACTATCTTTGAACCCAAATCAAAATTTTTGACATGAGTCGATCGAGTTTCACTTAAACTCGTTGTAACTTGCCAATACTAGTAAATAGCCAAATTTTGTATCTTAAAATTCAACTTTAAACAACAGAGGTCAGGTCAAGGCTCTGGGGAAAGAACCATAGAGTTTGTGTAAAAAAGTAAGAGTTTGTGTGGCTCATTCCTTAGAGCCTCATTTTGACGTCTCTTGTTTGATACTCAATTTTAACACATTGAAATTAGGCTGATGTAGGACAGTTGTCCTGCACTTACCCCCTTCATGTGTAGGTACACGAACTGTCATCGTCTCCCCACGTCCAACAACTAACACAGAAGTAGGATCAGACTTGAGATGTTGAATGAACTCTTGGACTTTTGGACGCGTCCATAATGAAGGGGGTGCTATCCTTGGGGTGCCATTCACTGCCATTGTCTTGGGCTTGATGACAAAGAGCATACATCATGATTCACATTAAAATAAAAATGTTTATCAATAATTGGGCTAATAACATTTTGACCTGTATCTTTCTGTCTAGTTTACTCTTCAGATGCAATGGGACAGTCAAGTTACCAGTGTTGTCATAAGAGCACAAAAAAGAAGTGGCAAAATCCCATCGCAATTTGTTGAGCATGATGTGAATTGGAGTACATCTACTCTCCCTCTCTGAGTTGTAAGTCCATTGCAATTTACAGTACGGAAAATTTGCATACTGATGTTTGGGTGTTAAAGGTTAAAACTGCAACTCAGCTGATCTACCTGTTGATCTGGTGTCTGTTGTTGTTGATATTGCTGCTGCTTATTCAACATTTGTTGTTGCTGTTGTTGTAAGAGTTGTTCCTCTTGCTGCTGCCTCAGAATAATTTCTTGTTTTCTCCTGAATGTGATGGAAGTAAATTAACTTTTACCCAGTAGGTATTTCTGTATATTGGACACATACTAGATACTTCTTGCATATCAACTTGAAATGCACCCATACTGACACAATTCATGTACTCCATACTAATGCAACTACTTCACTGCATTAAAATGCTAGTATCAACTATACTGGATGTTAAGTTTTGCCCTGGGATAAGTTTTGTTGGTCAGATTTTCCAATAAAGAGCACTCTCATCAATAGAAGAGAGAACAACACCACCACAAGTGTGGAACAAAGTCCAATAAATCCTCTAAAAATGATTCAAACCTAAGCCAGTTCCAATTTCACACTAGGAAGCTCTACCAACCAAGCTCAAGAAAACTGGCAGCTGGCCTACATGTAGTTCAAATTAGAAAGTAACAACATTTCAAGCAAATAATCATCTCATCTTTAAACACAGTTTGCCATGATAGCAACTTGCTATAATCACCTCATGCAAGGTGATTTTAGCAAGATATGATGTAATCCTCAACCAATAATAGCATGCCCATCTTCCAAAAATCACCACAGCGATTGAACTAATGAAATTTACATGTATTATAACTCTCAGCTAGTAAGTGTTCTATGATTGGTTAATTTAGCAGGCCATATTTCACTGTATGCCTGCTACATTAAAAATGTTGTTTAAACTGAAATCTTTCCCCTCTATTTGAACCCAGAGATATGATAAATATCTTACTAACCTACATGTACTTCTCTAAGTTAGTATTGTAAGTTACAGAACCACCTCTTTTCAGCTGAGATTTTTGACCTACACATTCTGAGTGGACCTTGCACTCAGATAACAAGAGGTATGTAAAATTCACACACCAAATAGAACTATAAAATAATTCAAATAGTGTGTGTGCTCTGATTGGCCATAAAACCATTTTACATGAGCGTATGTAAACAAAGTTTTTGTTCCTCTTTCATTAGTTATTTTATAAAAGAAATGTAAAATGGTTTCTGTGTTTACATAGCCTGATGTAAACACTTGGGAGGTTGGGAGAACACTCAATAACCTGGAAATTACTCCACTTTGCAGTTTCCTACGATTATCTCTTGTTCTCCCAACCTCCCGCGTCTTTACATCAGGCTATGTAAACATGGAAACCATTTTACATTTCTTCAACATTAACCCCTGTGTACCTTTCCTCCTCTTCTTCTTCAGCTTTTCTCCTCATTTCCTCTTCCAACAGTCTCTGCCTCTCTCTCTCAGCAGCTTCCTCTGCTTCCCTTCGCAGTCTTTCCTCTTCTTCTTTTCTCATTCTTTCGTTTTCTTCTTTTTCTTTTTGCTGTGCTTCCATCCAAGGAGCTAACTCAGGTGAACATGTCCCTAGTAATGTACAGAACTTCTTCATGGCTTCCCTAGGCTCCATGTTACCAAGGCTCTCCCATGCTCTCCTGATGAAGAGAAAATAATGAACGTAAGAAAAATTAGTCATGCTAATTTAGCATCAAAACCAGTGACAAGGGTTGAAATTGAAGCCATAAACAGAAGGCATAGAAGAAAGACAGTAAATTCCATTAACACCTCAATTCCCACAACTGAAATATCCTCATATGTATCATTCTACAGAATGTGATAAGAATAAACAAACTTATCGGCCTCAGCAGTTATCGACCAAGGAGGAGGTGCTAGTGCCAAAAAACAAATTGTCTACCGAATCAAAGCTTAGACATTCCATATCTTAAATTCTTGAATCTGCCGCTGAAGAGGGTATGTTATTGATTCAAGAACAAATGGTGGCTTAACCCTTTAATTCTTAAGATCTAATTGGTAATCCTTCCCCCCAGCTGCTACACACATCCTTGTAAATTGGTTATGAGAACTTGGTGTTAGATGAAGACAACAGCTTCTACCTGATAAGTTTGAATATTCTCATTAGCTGTTTGCTGGATAATGTAAGGATATTATAGGGAGAAGTTTCATGTTGATCACTTCTGGGAGTTAAAGGGTTAAAAGGTATATGGAAATAAGAGACTGATGTAAACTTCAATGCTTCACTATAATAGCCAAATTTTATTTCTTCGTTTATCCTTTATCTATTCATTCATTCAGTTATTTATTTGGTTATTCATTTAACATCTTTACCTCCTGTCGTTGCCAATAACATCAAAATATCCTACATCTGGGTACTTTTCAGGGTCAAAAGCTCCACTTGAAACTTGTTTCCAGTATGCAGTCAGTTGAACTTTATCATCATAAGTAAGCTTTATTATTTGCTTTTCTGCAGAGTGAGAAATAAATTAAATGCACCAATGGAAATGCACCTACAAGTTGCACTAAACTAATCTTGAACACTCAATTTAGTCTTGGATTCACAGTGACACAGTCATACAAACAATTTGATTGGCTCTAACTCATGATCTGTTGGAGGACAGACGAATAAATGCTGTTCCCATTAACCCTTTACACCCTAACATCAGTATACACATTCTCCCTACTCTTCTCTACACATTCCCTTTAGTACTGACAAGGAGAATTTGTGGAACAATCAAAGCTTCCTTAGGTGGTAATCATTTCCTTTATTTTTGTGATCTTAATGAATGATTTAGCCATATTACTGTAAGGAGAAATTAGATGCTGGTCACTCTCAGGATTTAAAGGGTTAACAACATTTTTGTCTTTATCATATATATCAAATTAATTCTATGTTGCCATGAGTCTGTACAGTAATACAGTTGAACTTGTATTGAGCGGTCACCCATGGAGAATGGCAGGGTGATCCCTTAATACAGGTTAACAGCTTATGCAGGTTCCACAGAATAGGGGTAAATTATAAAAGAAAATAAAAAATATTGCATAACACCATAATTGACCATTACATGTACAAAAGTTCCTTTAAAAATACCACTAAGATTGATTTTGGAAGATAAAAAATACATTTAATTTAACTTGAAAGATAATTCTCAGTTTAATTAGAATGGTTCGGCTTGAAGTGATCCTTCAATGCAGGTGGAGGACAATACAAACAGGCCTTTGGGACTCATTAAAGAGTAACTGACACTGTTAAGTGGAGGTGAAAATTACAGTAACAAGGGGTAACAATTTCAGGACTTTGAAAACCAACTGCTTGAAATAGGGTGACCACTTAATATAGTGTTGCTTAATACAGGTCTGACTATAGATCACAAAAGATGTAAAAACCTGGTAAGAACATCAGTGACACATTCGCCGGTAACTTATGTGCCCCTTTTTTGTTCTTACCACATTTCGATGTCATGTGTGATCAATTACTAAACAGACAAACTGCAACATGGAATCTATTTGTGTTCTATTTGTGGGAAATGACGAAACCAGCTGTGATGAATGCTGGGGAGAACAATCACAAAAAGATCTCCCTCTGATATGCAAAACAGTGACAAAATACAATACTCCAAGTCCTTAAAGGCTCTAAGGAATTTTCCCAGAGCTCTCTCAGAGGCAACAAAATCCTGAAAAAATTTCGCCAAATTTAGATGATTTCAAATTACAAGAAGCAAAAACTTAGAATTAAATGAAAAAAAAATCTATGCAGCCCTCCAAGGTTGATTACCTTTGTCTGGTAAGTGAAGGGACACGAATAAAGTAATTTCAAATTAAAAGATGTACAAGCTAGCTTCCGCAAACTTAAAAGAATTTAGATAAATGGCACTTTAATGGAACAAAAACTAGCAATTGTGTAAATAAACTACTTTATCAAGGTAATTATCGCGAAAAAAAAGCAGAATGGGTTATAAGAAAATCAGAGCTACCTAAACAAATACAAAATGTATAAGAATTTACAGATATGCAGAGATGAACTGCGCAACTGGCATACCTTTGTGATAATACTGTAGGCAAAGTTTGTAGTATTCCGGTAAGGAAAATCCATAATTATACGGTAGTTCTTTTTCTCCTGTTTCTGAAGCTCCTTCGGTCTCCCCAGAAGCGTTTTGGTCGTCAGTAATGGTTAAATCATGAGAACTTTCCACAATATCGCTATTACCCTCGCCTTCCGCCATGTTGCCACGAGTACGAACCAATAACATGGAAGCACGCATGCTCGGATTTTTGTCAAACCGGAAGTCAAGTAGCAACAGGAAACGAATAAAACATCAGCTTTTTGATAACAGTTAGTAATAGTTTCCTCATTTTGGCGATGGCCTGCTTTTCTTTTGCAGTGGAAGCCGCTATTCATACAGTTTTAAATGTTTCTGAGAATATGCTCCTCTTTTCTAACAGAATCTATCAGGAAAAAAGTTAAATCAAAGCTTTACCCTGTCAGATTGAGAGGCATTTCTGCTAATCACTGGCTTTGCTAAATGCGTCTTTAAAATGACATCTCAAGCGAAAACAACTTGCTAATATAAAAAGTGGTAAAATCACGGAAAGGGGATGGAAAGTGGGAAAATTTACCCGGTGTCTACACTGTCTTTACATGTCATGAGTTTTCATGAATATTGTAACTAAATCAATTCCAAAATAGTTTGGTTGCTAAAATCAAAGCATTTTTCATGTGCCATACGACTTTTGACCTCCGCTTTTCAGATGTTATTACGGAATAAAATAATACCTTATCACAATTTTTTGAGTAAAGGAAATGACTGATGCGGTACAACTCATGGTCAAAGACCGCTACAAGAGCGAACAGGTTGCACAACTGATCGCGTGATCATATGTATTGTGTAGAGTCACGCAAGGAAACCAAAAAGGTGAAAGATTACATTACAAAATCTGTTGCTGTTGTATTTCTCAGAAATATAACAGCAACCACAGCTGTCACGATGGAGGCGTGGGGCTTTATTCTTCAGCTCTCTTTTCTAGCCCTTAGTATGAAGGGAATTAATGCCGAGAAACCTGCTTGCAACAGCGAGATATTCTGCCGCGGCGATCTTCTTCACACCGTTCAAATGGCTCGTATTTTTAACGACTCCAAGACGTTTGTTGATATGAGACTCCAGAGTGACGAAGCGGACGTTTTGCAGGCATTCAAGGCTCTTGGACCATCGGCTAACATATCGAAAGAACAAGTGATCAAGTTTGTGAATGAAAATTTTCATCTCGTAGGACATGATTTGCAACAGTGGACTCCACTCGACTGGCGAGAAAATCCCGCTTTTATTGATCACATAAAGGACAAGAACTTGAAGACCTTTGCATCGAAGCTCAATGAGTTATGGAAGAAGCTGGGAAGAAAGATAACTGACGAAGCGCGAATGAACCCCGCGCGATCTTCTTTGATTTTAGTGGCAAATCCATTTGTTGTTCCTGGTGGTAGATTTCGAGAATATTATTACTGGGACTCGTACTGGGTTGTAAATGGTTTACTCGTTTGCGGCATGAAAGACACTGTCAAAGGAATGATTGACAACTTCATTCAGCTGGTTAACACCTTCGGGTTTGTTCCAAATGGGGGTCGCATTTACTACACAAATCGAAGCCAGCCTCCATTTCTAATCCCAATTGTGGGCCTTTACCTCAACAAAACTGGCGATGTAGACTATGTGAAGTCCATTTTGAATGCCCTGGAGAAAGAATACACATTTTGGAGGAAAAATCGCACTGTTGAAGTTGAATTGTCTTCTGGAAAATATAAGCTGTCCATCTACGCTGCAAACATGAATACCCCAAGACCGGAGTCTTATTATGAAGATATTCACACTGCTCAAGAAGTACCTGAAGACGCCAGATCAACTCTGTTCCAAGACATAGCATCCGCTGCCGAGAGTGGCTGGGATTTCTCGACCCGATGGTTTAACCATACTGATTACAAGAGGGGGTCCCTCAGTAGTACCCGGACAAGGCAGATCATACCCACAGATTTGAACAGTATTCTCTATGCTTGCGAGAATCTTCTAGAAAAGTTCTTTCGTATGACCGGAAACACTGCTAAAGCAGATGAGTATAAAAGCTTCTCAGAGGCCCGTGCAGCTGCTATAGAAGCTGTATTATGGGACGAAAAGGGACTATGGCTTGACTACGATCGGCAATTGAAGAAAAGAAGGGGTGATTTTTATGCGTCAAGCGTGGTTCCACTCTGGGCTGGGGTTATTCGGGGCAACATTACAAGAGAGATGATAGTTCTGAGGACGCTCAAGAGACTTAGAGTCCTCGATTACCCTGGGGGTCTCCCCACCTCGTTGTTCTCATCAGGTCAGCAATGGGATTTTCCAAATGCATGGCCACCCTTGCAACATATGCTTATTGCAGGTCTTGCAGAATCAAACGGCGAAGGGATGAAACAGGAAGCCTTGAATTTCGCTCAGAAGTGGATCACTACCAACTACAAGGCGTGGCGTGCTACCAGTCATATGTTTGAGAAATTCAACGTGAGCGTTCAAGGTGCCCCAGGGGGTGGGGGTGAGTATGATATTCAAGTCGGGTTTGGTTGGACCAATGGAGTCATTCTAGACCTGCTACAACGATACCCAGACGAGTTGGTCAGCGGACAAGCGCACACAGCACTTGTTAGAAATCCACCACCAAAAGCCAGCGGATATCTGGTAGCGGCAACCAACACCTTTCTTATTTGCAGTATTGTTTTGATAGTATTTGGAATCTAGTCTCGTACCCACACGGTTACACAGTAGGATCTGGGTATGATACGAGATTATTTAGAAACTAAGGTGCCTCTGTCACACGTCAATTTTTCCTGACATGACAGATGTCACGCAGGAGTCATAATATAGGCTTCGTAGACAATTAGACTTTCAAACCTCATTTAACATACTCGTTCCATATCAAACGATTATGTCAATTACAACGGTATTTAGCATTTTTGTTACATTGTGGTTTAGAAGTGTAAACTTATTAGGGTCAGGTTTCAATAATAAAGGGGAGGGTAGGGTAGGGGATAGTCGCTGGGATGGAGGAAACCCTCGAGTGACCGAGTCGGGATTGGTTTATTTCTAAATTTGATAGATTGAGAACTTCTGTGCCTGTTTTATGGACCAATCAAATTATGATGTAGAGCAATACTAAAAGCTATCGGATTTCTTTCGATACAGTTGAAAAAAGCTCTACCTATCTTTCTCTTTTAACTTCGGGTTGACGAAAGTACCCTGGATTATGTAGAGGGTGCGAGAGATTCCAGAAAAATAATTCAAATGAGAAGTTTGCTCTTAATTTACATGCGTAAACATTCATGTTACAGAGTAAACTGACCATGATTTCTAGAAATTAATCACTAGGAAAAATTTAGGGCTAAAAACATTTTATGAATGTACAGCATATGGAACTGCTTGACACTTTACTCTTTAACTTTGACCTTCGAATCGGATTAAGTAAAAAGTCAAGATGAAATCGTCATCACTGTTTTTTTTGTTTGTTTATTTGTTTGTTTTATTCAC
The DNA here is from genome assembly GCF_964200805.1 of Pocillopora damicornis. Classification (NCBI taxonomy): domain Eukaryota; kingdom Metazoa; phylum Cnidaria; class Anthozoa; order Scleractinia; family Pocilloporidae; genus Pocillopora; species Pocillopora damicornis. The sequence goes on from NC_142676.1 coordinate 22,989,880, forward strand.
AGTAGGCTTCTCCCTTTTTGTAATCCATCTTGTTCTTGTTCTTTTTCCTTTTGAAGTGTCTTGTGTCGACTAAGCGGACCTTGTTTATGTGACTAAATCTCCTTCCATGTTACGGTGTCTGGATTGTGTGACGTTTCCACAGTAGCAGAGCGCTACGTCTGGAAAAATCTCTCCACTGCTTCAGCTGCGGGATAAAACACTAGTTCATTGAAATGCACACCATCCAGAGTCCCTTTTGGGTAGGAGCTTGAAACGGGGTAAACATCGAGGACTAAGAAACCAGCCTTGCACATCGCCCAATTCGCGTAAGCATTGAATAGTTGTATTCTCTAAACAAGATAAAAATAAAGTGTAAGAATCATCTCAACTCAAATAGAGGTAACTTTTACCAGACTATTTATTTATTTATCTCCTAATTTATTTAGTCTTGAAGAGAATTTTAGTGGCTACGCCTTTTTTGACTTGATGGTTTGAAAAAATAATTATAGTTATTACTAACACTAATACAATTAAAATTTATATTATCAATATTTAAATATTTTCTTTTAAACTAATCACTATTGCCATGTGTGCATTAGCCTGTTCTAGGCGTTCAGCTGATAAAACGAAGCGAAACGGCGAACGGCGCGATACCAGCGGAGGAGTGAAAAAAAGACGGAGTTTTGGTCAGGTCTGGTACCCGACCCAAACCTCTCTCGTCCACAACATTAGCGCTGTTTACTATCGCGCTTCGTTTTATTAACTGAACGCCTGGAACATGCTTATGTGCAAAAGGGTGTGTCCGCTATCAATAAAACTACCTGATCGGAGTGAAAACGTCGAAAACAACCACTGTACAGCTCTCGTTGGTCATGAATGCCAGTAGTGCTCTTCCATATAACAGTTCCCCTGTAGTAACGTTTCAACACGCTAATAAATCCATTAATTACTTTTTGATAATTGTAAAAACTCGCGCTCTTCAATAGGTGCACACCCGCATTCAGAATAAGGGCACTGTCTTGGTCCATGTCAGAGCGCGTGACTACGTTTTGTAGCTCGTAAAGGATCCTGGGAATGTTGATAGGCTTCCTGCCAAACATCAAGTTCATTTCTTCTTTAGCGCTCTGTGTTAATACATACACCCATAACATCGTATGATAGCAGGCTCGGAAGACTTGCCAGCAAAGCGGTCGTTTTAGAAGAGACTCGTAAAAGTAGCGATTGAGAGAATCGCCATAGACCCACAATATTCCTCGGCCTTGTTGGTGTCCAGATCTTCCGAGGCTTGCAGTGAAGCCTGAGGACGTGATCGTGAAAATAACGATTTTTAAAATATAACAAAATTTGTTGGGCTTAAAGATGGCGACTTATTTTACTGCACAGTCGAACTTCTCCAAAACAGACGCCAAAGTAGTAGAGGGAAATTTCCGTAATGGAGAGCTGCCCGAATTACCTACGTTACCACGGTGTTTTGCAAAAAACAAAAAAGCAAGTATGCGCATCTGAATGTATTGATATGAAGTACTTAAACGTGGTCTTACTGAAAAAGGAAACGTTGTACAACGCAACTCCCTGATGTGCTTTTCTTCCAACGTCTTTTTCATATTGGAACGCTTTTCTCGAATAACATCTTGAATGTTATAACCTTTTGGATTAATATCAGTATCTAGGCAACTACTCACCTACCCCTCCCCTAACCCAACATTAACCTTAACTTGTTATCAATAGAGTGTTGTTGGGTTAGGAGAAGGGTAGGTGGGCAGTTGCCCAGAAACTGATATTGATCCAATCTTTTCTTACTTTTTCTCGTTTACAGGGTCTACATTTTTTCCCGTTTTCACCAATTATCAGAGGATGGAAGACCTAGGAAACGAGTTTGTATGATGCTAAAACTGTTAACAAAAGAATCGTCAGAACACCTGCCTGTTTGATATGGCCTCCACTGTTCACCGATCCATGACCCATATCCGTCAACTAAAAGATTACATTTCTCTTTGCAGGCTGTTTGGCTTACTTTTTTAAATGCATTGATCTCTGACAAAAAAAAGTAGCGAGACGATTTGTGTATGAGGTGTTCTATCTCACAGAAATGTTCACTCTTTAATTTTTGACTCTAACACAGAATGTGAACGGGAGATTATACTGACACAAACTGCGTTTTTCATCGGGCAAACATTATGTATCCGCAGATAATTGTTTTGCAAACCTATTCTGTTCCTGAAAAAAAAGATACCCCACTGAATTAAAACTTTTAGCCTGAAGGAACACAATTTTGTCTATGTTTGCATTTGCGTTACCAAAACATCTGTAGAAAATTTTTTTATCATAATTCGTATTTTGCGCCAGAAATAAAGAGGCGTCTTGACGAGAGGGTTGCTCGTAAGGGTACCCCTTACACTATATATTTATTGGAGATCATGCTGCCATATCTTGAATCAAAGTATCAAACTGAAATTCGAATATCTTTTTGCAATCCCTTTTAAATCATCCTCATGGTTACACAATCAATACGTTATCTCACCCTTGGCTATGATCGTTGAAGGTGAGGGAACAGTGAAAGTAATTTGTTCGCCTCCTAGTCGCCCCTGCAAGAAATCATGCGTTCTGTTACCCAGGCTCCCATGTGGCTGGAATGAACCGTGTCGACAGCCTAGGGAGAGAGACATACACTGAGGTTTGGAATTGTGTTTGTCAGATTGTGCACTATTAATTTTTTGTAAAACTCAGTTTCGGGAACAATCAACTTTGGATCACGGAGTCCACCATAATCCCTGAATCAATTCAATGGGAACATATTTTTGACAGGGTTGGCGATCTATCTACCTTGAGCATGAAATTAGATATTAGCGCGAGGATGACTTGTTAGTGACTCTGCTCATTACAGATTCATTTTCAAATGTTAAGCACCCACCATCCTACAAGTATTTATGAATTTAGACTACTTTGTATCAGTGTATCATAGATCTAACGAGGATTCGAACATGGGTTATAATTTTAGTGCGCCAATACCTTTTATTTTGGATATCGTTGTGTTTCTTATTACCTCTCATAAACCAATCCACTGGTGGATCTTTGAATCCCTTGCATAGCGAATAATCCAATGTTATCTCCGCCCTGTACAGCCCAGGCTCTTCTGGCAAAAACATAGCCTCGTATGCTCCGTTGTTTTTGTCGTACACCGTAGCTGCCATGTTGGAAGGTCCCCGAATGTCAACTCGCCAAGAATCCCCACCGATCGTTTTATTTTCGTTTTTCACTGAAACTGACTGAATGTAAATCTTGCTAAAGAATCCTGCAGGTTTAATATCCAATTGTTTGACATAACTTTTGCTAGCTCTTGTTTGAAGCTTTTTGTCCAGCGGTTTTGCATCCCAAGACACCTGTGTTAAGCAATGACCAATCAAATTTTTCCATTCGTACCTGTGCATGCGCATTTGGCACCAGGCAAACTTGAAATCGATCACATTTTTTCTGTAGTTTAGCCTTTCATTTTTGAAGTGTTTTTCAGCGTCGAAGCATGTTATAAAACTTAAGAAGATGAGTATAAACAGTGTTGTCATCATGCAAGATAGGCAATGCCGAGTCAAGAATCATTTCCAAGATCCTTGTCGCGTGCGTTTACACCAAAACGGGAGCCATCGATTTCAGAAAGCCGAAATATCTCAGGTCTTTATCTCTAATGCAGTCCTCAGAAACAACTTCAGAGATATCTACAAAACAAAGGGTACAATTTTTTCACATTCCGTTCTCTTGTTGCAATACATTTCAAATATCAATTTTGAGCCTCCTCGATTAAAAACTGACCAGCTCTTCTCAAAGAGAACATGGGGCTTTTCAACTCATTTTTTTTTCAAATATGGTTTAATTCTAAATAGCTCTCAGTATTTTATCATTTGAATTCCAATTTTTTTCCCGTGGACATATGTTCTATTCTCCAAATTAAGAAATTCTCATGGCTGAGCAAAGAAAGGATAGGAAGAAAACACCTAAATTTATTTGCAAACCCTCAAAAGTTGCAGGTGATCAACTGGAAACTGTTAACGAAAAGTAATGACATATAAAATAAATTACAAATTCTTCAGAGTTACATGGGGAATAATGCATGACATAGTGTTTTGAGGGTTCACAAATCGATCTTAGTTTGGGCGGGGAAAATAAGATACTGACGAACTAACAAACTTGTTTGCTTGCTTGAACTCACAGTCTCCTTAAACCTTTTACCATTTGATTGATTTTTCAATATCAACTGAGGTAAATTTCGCATATCTTATTTCTAACGGTAATTCGAACACTTTAATGCAGAATTTATCGTCATAACACCAACAAGAAATAAATAGCGGCGGGTGTTTATTCAACAATGTACCTTCCATCTTGGAAACACAAATATGTTAGTTTTTTCTTTGCAAATATGTAGTGCAATATCATAAACAACCTATTGATATTGCTATCCGTATAAAAACTCTTATCACAATTGAAGCGAGTTTTATTCAAAATATTTGCCGTGCTCTTCACGGTAGACGTAAAAATCGCTGAGATTATAACGAACATTGAAATCATTATCACAGAACCCCATCAGGGGCTTGATTCAGTTCATGCTAAATTAGTGGATACTTACAACTATTCAACAATGGTCCAAGAGATCTGAACTGTGGTGTGGTTGATGTTTGTTGTACATAGACTTGTTTAGGACAAAATCGTTGTTAAAAAGAGGTTATCCATCCTATCTTATTTATTATTTCTCATGAATAGCACACGCGAACAATACATCACATGCAAATTCGTGACACGGAACAGGTCAAACTTCAACCCATTCCTCACAGGTAACAATAGTTTTCTTCTTCACTGATTTCCGCGCCGTTTTGATAGGGACTGGTATTTACTCTCTCTTTACTCTTTTGGCAAAAACAACTCTCTTGAATCTCAGTGTTGCATCGTTCACTTCGTCACCTGAGTCAGGAGTTGTATTCTATTTTTCAAAAAATGTATGATTCTCTTGAGGAAGGGTGCAATTTCCCACAATTTTTCCGCGCAGAAAACTCGTAAAAAATAGAATGAAGACTGTCAAAATGTCTAAAAAAGGTAATAACTAGACTATAACGCAGAGCACATTGCATGTATTCGGAAAAAAATCTTGATCAGCAACATGAGTGGCAATTTACAAAGACAAGCTCTGCGGTTTTATGCAATCGAGCAATTTTCGGTCAAGTGTCGAAAAAACATTCCCTTTACTTCGCTGCTATTGGTCCGAAAAACTCGGGCCACTCTATCAACCAATCGGATTCAAAAGTGAACCTGTTACTTCATTGAGTCTTCATTGGTTCCTTGTGATATTTTCGTTTCCTTTGATTGGGACAGAATGGCGTTCACGTTCGCGTACGGTCCTCCAGCAGATCATAAGCAAGCATCAATCAATGTGTTTGTGCAATTTAACCGTGGTGTCATCCGCCATTGAATTGTTATGCTGTAGTTTTGCTCCCAGATTCCCGGTTCCCTGTGCTTCGTCCTTCGTTCCCCGTTCCTAATTTCAAAAATATCTCTTCTGTAGCTATATAACACCGAGGGAAGGCTCAATTAGTTCAGACTTACCATGTCGGCAGAAAGAACGTTTGAAATTGCTGGAAACTACACAGATAACCACGTGAAAACCAGGAAACTCTTCTGCCATATGAGCGGTCGTTCTGGTTACAGGTACGGCCAAGGGACTGGTTCTAGAAAAGTAACCAATCACACCCCTCGCAAGAATAGAAGCAAAGTTTGAATTTGTAAACAGCTGGACATTGAAATCCGATCAAGTATTCGCTAGGTGCAAAATGGTACTTCAGGTATTTTTATTTTAGATTTAGCGTTTTGTCTCTTTTGTTCAAGGAAAGTTACTTAGTAAGTTTGTTGTTGAATTACTTAGCTAATTAACGGCGTTATTTTAGCGTTCTTCCGTACGAAGACACGACTTTGATAGCTCGGACGACGAGGAAGACAATATTGGCGCTGAAGATCTTTCACCTTTCCAAGTTGACTGGTAATTGAGTTTTATGAACCACGTGTAGGGCTTGGATCAGTCATAATAAGCATATGTCTTGCTATTTACTTACAACTTACTGGCTTATACCGTACTTTCTTGTTGAATTGTTCAATCCATTGATCGGTACGTTTAGTATTACTGCGAGTTCTTCACTCTTGATAAATCGTACTACGAACACTTTGGATTCACAGTTTTTGTGCACTTGCTCAAATGAAATATAAATTTGTGCATTTTATTTAAGGATTGATCTTTCGTTTACTGGCTGCTGTGCAGAAATAGTGGGTATCAGTGGATTGCCAGGTAAAGTGAAAAATTATTTGGAAGCTAGCGTTATGCAAACTGCAAACAAAGGATCATCTTAAAGCAGTGTAGAAATATCAAATCACACACATACACTGTTCTTATTATGTCTAAAGAACGTCCGGGTTTTTGACCGAAGCTGGACGTTAAAGTTCCCAGCTCTTCTGAATAAAGGTCTTGTATAAATAATCTTGCCTTATTTTATATGCTGGTTAAATTATCGAACTAACTCAACTTTTTTTTTCCCTCAAGGTTGCAAGTATCGTGAAACAAACAGAAATTTAGCAGTCGATATGAGTATGATTGTCATTTAATGCTTACAATACGAGTTGAAATCAAACCTGACTTAGCATGATAATTATTTTGCAATTTTGTTGTTCATGCAGCCCAGTTAAAAGCTATGGACATCACAGATGTGTTTGTGTTCTGCTCTAGTAGTGAGATGGTCAGGTAATCTGCTTATAACATAACAGAAAACATGAACTGAAAGGGGCCATAAATTTTTTTACTTTTACCCAGACTATTAAATGTGATTTTCCAGCCTCATTGATGGGAATGAAACTTCCTCACCCTCTCTTTTGATGTGGCCTAAATTAATATGGCCCCCTTTCCCCTAGCACAGACAATCGTTAATTGGAGTACCATGCATTGCCTTTTCAGATGCAGAGTTCCTTCTCTCATGGATGAGTACAGTTGGGCCGGTTTTGAAGTGCATCATTTCCCTGTTGATGCAGGAGGTGTTCCAACACTGGATGAATGTAGCAGTATGATTAAGCAGTTACGGCAGTGTATTAGTTTTGGACGTAAGACAATTTTACAGTAAGTATTATAATTAATAATAAATAGAAAACAATCATTGTTACAAGCATGGAGAATGTTTGTCTTGTTACTTTACAGCTCTGTAAATATCCACCACATACTTCATCCACTTGGTGAATAGATGTAAATTGTCCTTATTAGCCAGTGGTGCTTCTTTGGAATTAATTTTCAAAAATCAATCAAAATGTTTCTAAACACTGAGTTGTCAAAGTTATGTTACAGTACTTAGCATAACTGACAACTCACTTTACTAATCTGAATACAGATATTTAGTCAACAATTTAAACCCAAATCTGGTGATCTTTACAGATTTATGTTGAAGCATTACTATTATTATAATTTATTATTATTATTATCATTATTATTATTATTATTATTATTATTTTGAATTCTATTGCTTACCTCTTTCTCTTTATAGCTGTGTATCTGGATTAGGAATTTCTTGTTTAGGTGAGTTTCTTCTGTCATTTATATAGAAATTTCTACCTTTGGCCACTAATTACTTTTTTATGTTACAACTTGCTTCACCTGAGATTGCATTGGAAACTAATTTGAAAATAGTTAAGGTAACTTTTGTATCTGTTTTTTTATTATTATTATTAAATAGAAAATTCAATTTCCTGGAAAAAATAAGTATTGACATTGCTCATTCTCATATCTGATTACAGAAAATGAAAGGTTATCTTTCAGAAACTTATCTATTAAAATTTGATGTTGAGATTTCTTAGTTCCTATTAATTTTATCACTCTTCTTCTTGGCAAACCCAGATTATAAAAGACAATGTAGCACACTACTCTACATTGATGTAATTTTTGCTTTCTTTTGTGTCAGTGGCAGCAATTTTGTTGTTAAGTTTGGATGAAACTCTGTCCCCTGATCATGTGATATCCAAGTTAAGACAAATCAGAGGTCAGAGAGCATTTCAAACAATCAAGGTATGTTCAAGTGAGTTTGATTGAATTACACTGAGTTTAATTTTTTTTTTAGGTTGAGACCACAAATGTGGGAAGATTTCATATCTAGAGATTTTTTCTTTTTTATTTTGAATTTCTATTTGGCCTACATTGCTATTTTACCTAAAAAGTGAAGATGATGTGTGGTTCCATCTGTCAGAAATTTTGATTAGTTGTGTGATCATGCAATTAGATCTTGGCTTAAATTATAGCAATAATTAAAAATCAAGTATGAACACCCAGCCTTCCTTTTCCTCATCCTACATCTTGACTTCTAAGTCAAAACCTCCTTCTTGTGCTGTGCCCCGCCATTGTATACATTGTAAACTGCAGGGGGGGAACCTTCTAGAGCATTTTCAAGCATGTTCCAATACCAGACATAACCTCGTGTGTCAATCAATTTGAAGCTTCAACTTTCCCATTCCAGGAAGCCCTGCTGGAATTTAAACTTTTAAGGAAAACTTTGTTAAAATGCCCCACCCAAGTGCAGGATTTGATGGTCTTTTCTTTTAGAAAGGCAAAATCAGCAACTTTTAGAGATAAAACACTTCTGTTTCAGACGAGAGACTTGACATTTCCAGTTCAAATTCTCCACCCCAGCAAGGCAAGGTTCAACTCCCCACCCCCTGGGCATGGACAATGGGCAAAAGCCTGTGGTTTGCTGTGGGAGAGGGGATGTTGAAGCTTTGAATTAATAGATGTATTATTTAATGTTTTCTTTTGGTGTTGGCTTTCTCTCAGGAATACAACTTTGTCCTTGAGTTTCGGGACTTACACAAGGCTCATGTTGAAAATCAGCAGAATTCTGCAGAAGCTGCACCAAGATCACTTTCAAGATGAAGGGAAATTAAATATTGAAATAAAGTGTAAATAATAATGCATTGCATAATTAGGTATTTTGAAAAAAAGATGTTTCTCAGAGTTATAAATACAATGTTGTCTTGTTATCTTGTTTGAATAATTCATTACAGAACAATTTTTATCGAGTGTCAAAGTAATCCAGAATTACTGTGGTTTGATGATTAATTATGCTCTCTGTTTGGTCAAAAACACTTGCACCCCATCTCAAACAATCAGATGCAAAGCTAAAAGCAGCCACATGTTATTCACTTGTGTTTACACGCACCTCGGGTAGTTTTGTTTAAGCCTCAATTCACTCAAGTATTTCTTGCTTTGGAAGTCTTTGGTGTGTGTTTGCTTTGAGTTCTCGTTGTTTCCTTGTAAAGTTAGATTTACTTTGGTTTCAGCTTTGAGGGAAACTCAGTTGAAAAAAGGCTCTATTCAACTGTAACAATTTAAAACCATGAGTCATTTCACTGAAATTTGTAGGGTTTAAGTTAAGATAAACATTAGTATATTTGCTTAAAATATAATGATAATGAACTAATTTAAAACTAATGTAAGACAATGTTTCTGATAGGGATGTTTGAAAATGAATTTGTTGCTGTACTTGTTAATGGTTGTTAGCTAGATCTTTAGATTTAGGGACCTGTCATTATTCTTGGCAGGGGGGGGGGGTGGGGATGAGAGGATTTTGGTTGTGTCCTAATCAAGTTTACCTGATTATCCCTTAAGGCTCTGTAGTGTTCTAATGTTCCACCTTAATTGGCAGTCAATTTTCTATAGTCTCCCTGTATACTTTGTTAGCAACCATTCATCCCATTGCTGTTCTCCCTGAAGACCATGTGGCTCTCCCAAAATCCTCCCACCCCACCCCACCAGGCAAGAGTATTGGATGTATTGTTGTATTACGTCTTTTGAAATGCGACGTTTAGAGTTTGATTTCGTTGTATATATGTTTAACATCTTATGCATGACATGTTCTGTTCTGCTTAACTCAGTAGTGATGATGAACAGGAAGGGAATGGAAGACATTCATTTTGACGTGTTTTTAATCAGATACTATCACACAAATAAACAGTTATTGTTACTGATAAAGTAAAGTAGTTTTAAAGCTTGATATCGAAAACACATGGGAAAAATTGTGTAGATCAGTTGTGTTAAACTGCTTTGTAGCTGGATAAGGCGTTTTACTCTAGCATACAATTAAAACGTCATATTAAAACATTTTCAAATGAGATTCAATAGAGTTTCGAAAATTTTACAAACTATTCCAAGATACCATTACTATTGGTTTACTGCGTTTCGTGATTGGTCTAGAAAATTCGCCGCCTCAACCAATCAAAATTCCAAAACTGAAACAAAGCGCGTCTTGGTCAATCGCGTTTTCCCGCGCTTCAGGCAATCAGCGTATTTCCTCTGTGAGTTCTCATTGGCACCCTGTGGTATTTTCCTTTGCTGTGATTGGTTGTTGTGGGTACTTTGTTTTGGTTTAACGGCACTCAAAAATCTTTCATAGAGAATTGTCAAGTATGAGCATTGGTTTAGCGTCACTGCATTTTGGTTGGCTAAAAAATCCTGCGCCTTCTTCTGAACTAGCCAAATACAAAACGAACATCAATCATTAGTTAATGACCTCAATCATTCATTGATCATTCATTGTTTCCAGCGTTTTAGTTTTGATGATGAGTACTAATTAATTCTTTAGAATACCAACCTCCGTTCTATTCAATAAATCGACAGTGGTTTAACGTGGTTTTTATCCTTACCACAACCATATTCGTCATCACAGTGGTCAAAATCTTGACTACAGACCACGCAATACCACTCACAATTGATATTTTAACAAAATATCGACGTCAAGTAAACATATTCCTTCAGCAAGTGATACGTTGCGTGACACGTTGACGTTAGCAGTGTTCAGGTCGTATTCTAATCGCTGACGGCGAACGGCAAATTGGCCAATCAGATTGCGACATTACTGTCAATTTTGGTAAAATTGTTTGTCTCATTGGCTCAATCAAGTCAACTCAATTAAGTCATCTCTAGCCTGCCACTTTTGCCTTTGAACTTTCCGTCCTAATTATGAGGCGAGAATAATATCTTACAAAGTAAACGATTTTGCAGACCTAAGAAGAGCCGCAGAGGTTAAACCACAATAATAATTTTATCACTCCACGACTGTCATTTATTTTTTTGGGCCAGAAAAGTTATTACATCCGGCATGGGTTCGTTTAGTTCGAAGGTGTTAGCCTCCCGTGACAACAGAAGCAGTCGCCAAAGGTTTGAAACTGAAGAAAATGGTGGTGAAATGGGAGAGGGAAGAACCGAGCAACAAGATGAAACGGCGAAGGAGGATAACCAAGAATGCCCTTCCACCAGTCGTCAGGAGAACTCCCCGCCACCGAGAGTGCGGCAGTCATTTTCATGGTTAGTGGACACACCAGTGATTTTGACGACCACTGGGAAAGAGCAGAAAGCAAAAGGAAAAAAATGCACGGAAGGAAAAGAAAAAGCAAACTACGTTTTGAAATACAACAATGGAAACTATCTCAAATCTTTTGAGCACTTCACGGACGTTCCTTCGTCGAAAACGTCCAGCGCACGACAACCAAAGCTGCTAGAACCACGGGCGCCTACAGGAAAACAAATGAATGTTGAACGCTCGAGGCACGAGAAAAATAAATAAATTAAAGAGACATTGAAAGAAAACCAGGCAAATGCAAGCTTTACAATAAAAAGTGTCTTCTCGCCATCAACGAGTGCAGGCCATCGTTTTGGGTTTGGAGTTGAGCTCGTTCAACTGGCGTTGACGATGGAAAAATTTTCAGAGAAGTGTCATTAAGCCTTTAGGAAACAGAAACCAAGGGGAGGTCCGAACGGCTCGATTTTTTATTTTATTTCTGGCTTGCAGTTTTGTGCTTTGCAATGGCTAATATCATTAACAACGATTTGTGCGGAAAATTTCTAACCATGTGCCACGATAATAGACCTTGAACGTGTCGACATAAGTGGACGAAAAAAATGGAAAAAAAAATTTCTTTTAACAGGTGAAAAAAATGTATTCTTAGACTTTCTATGATTTATGTGCGTAAAGCTTTCAGAAATTGATAGTGTTTTAGCTGAAAACGACTTCACTATAAATTATGTTGTGGCTAGCCAGTAGTATGAATAAAATGTTTAAAAACTTTTTTTCTTCGTGTTCTATCCAGCAAAATTGTATTTCGTACGTAGTGAACACCAAAGCGATTACGAAATTTCTCCTGAATTGTGCAAGCCAAGCTGTTTAAAAATAATTACAGTTTTCACTTCTAGCCAAATAAAAGTATAGTTTGTAGTGAATTCTAGAAGTTACGTCCTGGGACATGAAAATATTTCAAGAACCACCAGACCATGTGAGCAAGTGTTCTTATTTCTCGAGGAAGCGCGTTAGGCTTATTTTTGGGCGAAGTAACAAGAGAGGCGAACGCCGTAACTCGACCGCCTTTAGTTTTTTTTTCCTCGACCACCGACTGATGTGCTGCTGCACTATTGCGCACCCCCGAAAAAGAGAGATCGCCTGATCACAAGTTAGGATCATGAGAATAACCTCAGGAAATATGATAAATGAATGAATGGAGAAATGAACAAGAAAATGAAGAATCGAATCAAACAAATTAATCAATAAGTAAATAGTCAATGATTAACTGTTAGAGCAGACCTGGTACATGAAGTTTAGGGATCGCATTTGTTTGTCTACCGTCAGTAAACGGATAATCTCATCTATATCCATTCCATGTTTCTTCCCTCTTCGTCGCCAAGCGATAATTTCCCTCTCCTTGGTCACAAATCGTAGTCCGTCACGCAACTCATGTTGTGTTGCGTGACCAACAAAAAAAACGTGTGTGAGCTAAGGCCCGGCAAGAACTTTTGCATGACCTTTCTGATCACTTGAATTTATCCAACTTCAATTTTTTGAAAATTTTCTAGAATATCCATCCATGCAAACGAGCTCAGTGGAGACAGGTGAGAAGAGATCAACTTTACATTAGCATTACATCGTCACCATGACCGAGCATTACTGGGTTTCCCCTTTGCTGATGACACTTCCGGTTAAACTGCCATATATGGCATTATCCCGCGAAGTTTGTTTACCTCTGCGAGGGTTTAAAATCTGAAATTTAGCTCGTGGTTGCATCAGATCGTGTTTCTACAGTAAACGATCGAAAATGTCCCTGTTTCCTAAATGGCGTATGATTTTGCCAGCTGTGCATCGCATTAGGTGAGTATTTCAAAAACTGGTAGATGAATTTTTGTCTTCGCTGTCACAAAATTTATTTGTTTGATCCCAGAAGCTTGCAGATACAATCAAAATTTCCAGACTCTTCACTTTACTTCTTTAGTCTAGTCTTGGTACATTCGCCGTTGAAAGAAATCTATGAAGAATCTAACTACTCAATTTTTTTCAAGTTATTGGGAAAGAGTTGACTGAATGGCGACGTTTGACACAGTTACACGTTTTGTCCAACTTTATTAGGCATGCTCCAGAAATTTGGCCAAGTTACGATAGATTCATGCCATCGTTGTGGGAGTCATTCCATTCTCCTCTGTACAGAAAACCTGTACTCGGCACAAGTTACACATACATTGAATTCACTGAAAGTGGAGAGGGTGCAGCGAAAAAAGAAACCAAAGATGTAGGAGATGGTGGAAAGGAATCTACAAAATCAGCTGAGAAATTTGTGGACGATCGTGAAAGTTTCAAAGTGTCCTTTGATGTTTCCAAGTTCAAGCCAGAAGAAATTACCATTCGCTCAGAAGATGGAGAGTTGTTGGTGGAAGGCAAGCAGGAGGCGAAGAACGAAGAAGGTTACTCGACACGCCATTTTGTGCGCTCATACTCCCTTCCCAGGAATATCGACCGCGATTCATTTCAGTCACGCCTTTCCAAAGAGGGAATCTTAAGCATCGAGGCAAAAAAGCTACAAAAGCCAGAGGCCAAGGACAATTTTATCAAGATCGAGACAGAGGATTAATAATAGTGAAGAAGAAAGCATGCTTCGTTTCGTAGGACAAACAAAATTAGCAGGAGGTTTAATCAAGGATGCCCTTATACTTCGTTAGCTTTCAAAAATAGGTGTAAACTGTGTTCGCTTTTCATTTTTATCCAGCCTTAGCTCAGAGACACAAACTTCTTCTTCGGATTTTTGATCATCAAATGTTTGGATGGTTTTGAATAAAATGGCAAAGAATCATTTAGGCGAAAGGTTTGTCATTCGAAAAGTGCTGACTCGTCTAGAATGCCAATTAGGGGCGGGGTAGGGTATAGCTGTAACTGCTCGATAATTGGCCCCACTAACTGTCAAATAAGTGTAATGGTACATGTGAACTCAATGACTTCACGCATTTTCTTGAGAGGTACTGTTCAATCTGCAAACAGGTTTGTTGACAATCTTCAAACATATCAAGTGGAAGTATTTACCTTGATCAGTGATGCCAAATTCTCTTAACTAATCTGCAAGGAAATGTATAGCAGCTGGGGTGGAGAATTAACAATCAGATCTTTGAAGTTAAAAGTGTAAATTAACTCAAAACACTTACTTGAACTTCATTTTGGAGGAGGCTGCATTGTATGTTAGCATGGCATACTTTTCTTTTCTTAAATACTAAATACATAGCTGGATGTTTGGTGTAACAGAAAACTGAACATTAGATATCTAAAATTGCCCCATTTTCAAGAGTCTTTCATAATTAATCTCCTAAATGTAAACTCTAAAACTTCTTTTGGATGTCTACACATTTGTCAGATAGTGGTAAGAATTTGATTTTATCTCCAAAAGGGATACGTGTAAACCTTGGTTTAGATATTTCCTTCATTCTTTTCAATTCACATTACATAACTGAAAGGAGAATTTCAGGGTTTATTACACCCATTTTGAAATCACTGGTGGTCCCTGTAATCTGATTGGCACTAATTGGTGCAATTGAGTTACACCATTTTTTGTTTTAAATCACATCTTTTTCCCAGCCAATGAGGAGGCTACACTAAAAACAAAACAACCAATCAGATTTCAAGGTTTACTGAAAATAATTAGTCAAATTGCAGGAAAATGAAAGACAACGAATATCATGAGGCAAATTTTGCAACTTTTGTTTCCAAAAGTCCTATTTTTTTCCCCCAAAAAATTGGATGAATTTAATTTCAAACCAGCTCAGTACTGCATTGAACTGACCAAGTCCTGTACTTTGGCAATTTCAAAATGGATGTAATAAAGTGGTAACTGAACCTCGTGTTGGGCAGTTTTGGTCTGAAATCATACTTATGGTTTCAAATCGAACTCATGCTACGCCCTTGTTCGATTTTGAAATCACGCATGTGATTTCAGCCCGTATTGCACTTCACTCGGTTCAATTACCATTATAAATCACTCTTAAATCAGAGCGGATTACACAAGTAATTCTGAAGAACTGATATTCTTTCTGAAGCAGCGAAAGCAAATAATGATCAAGAAAGACGACTTCATCTCCATCAATTTAATTTCATTTGAAAAGCTTGAGAAGCAAGAGTTGAAAGCAAGCATGTTTGGAAGATGAAAAAATGGTGAAAAACTTGTTCTGTCCTTTCTTGTAGTCCACTTTATTGGCTGATATTGGATTACATTCAACACTTATCATTTGTAGTTATAATAAATTAAAATTGTCTGTTTATCACAGTGTTCACCTTGATGTCTGAAAATAACTTTTTCTTACATCTTGACCCTTGTAATAATAACCTTTTATAAATAAAAATTAGTCCTCAGCTATCTAAATTTAAATAAATATAACAAGCAACCCACAAAAATCCTGAATATCAACAATTTGGTAGTCATTGCAAACTTGTGCATTTAACCAATAAGTGTAAAGTTCACCCAGATATCCTTAAATAACATTGCTAAGAGTCTGGAATCAAGGTGTTGCCTGCCTTCTTTTCCAAATGGTGGCATGTGCTACAGACCACTGGTTTTCACACGCATTTTCTCTGATGAGGAAAGGCATTAGCTTATCTTCAATCAGCTCAAAATTTGGACCCAGGTAACTCTTCAAATTGTCAAATCCTGTGACAATCTTTCCCTCTGCATCTTTATAGCCACCAAGCCAAAGATTCTATACTCACAAAAAAAGAAAAAAGTCGATGTATCAAGATACCTGTGCTCAGTCATGTTCAGGGTTGTAATTAGAAGTCAGCAGTTTGAGTAAACCTGCCAGCTGAAGCTATCAGACCATTTTGCACTGGCTCAAAGGCAGAAAATAAGTACTATCTGAACTAATTCTAACATCAATATCTGGCTGAAAAATAAGTTACTCAAATATTATCCTGAATGCTGGAAATCACATTCCCCAGACCCTCCTAGGAGGGCATGTTGCCAAGCAACATGCCATCTTTACTATGCAAGCATCATTCAATTCAGCCACCATTCAGCGCATTTTGTAAATTATGACAATCCTGGTTTGTAATCATTCATCCTTCCCATAATGTTATTATTTGACTACAAAGAGCTAGTTTTGATGTTTCTACAATACATTATGGTTGCAATGTCACAGAGATAATCTACCAGCAGAATTCTCAACAAACCAGCTCCATTACATTCTTTTCCAAGAAAGGACAAAAAAAGGAAATTTGAGTTATGTTTTTTGGCAACAAAGTAATAATGACCACACTTCTATAAGTGCTTCTGAATCAATGATCTTACCCATTAATGTTTATAATTGAGTTAAGGAGGTAATTACTTTAAATCAAACCATGGAACTTGGAGGCCTGTATGCCTCGTGGTGAGTTCAAGATCATGAAGTCACCTATTACTAGCACTAAATTTGTGCTCTTGGGGAGCTCAAAATCCTTTCTTTTCTCGGTATCTTATACTGACAGTATTTTCAAGTTGTCCATGGAATGTGTAAATGCCAGTTTTAACCTACAAGGCTAACTTTAGACAAATTATCATCTAGTTCTTAAAAATATTACCTTAGGTGTAAACTCCTCTAACCATGAATATGGTGATGTAATGACCAAAACACCTCCAGGTGCCACTAAAGATGGAAGCCTATCTAAGAACTGATAGGGATTAGGAAGACGGCAAACTAAATTTGCTGCCAGAACACAGCCGAACTGTCCAAGATCACTGGGCAAATTGCAGGCATCTCCTTGATAAAAAGATAGACGACTTCTATCCTAGTAACAAAAAAAAAGAAAAAAAAAAGATACAAAGTTGTAGCTAATGTCACACACCACATACATCACAACTACTCCTTGGGAAATAAGCAAGACAAACACAAATTATCACTTTCATACCAGCTGGTAAATATGCTCCTGTGACCTTTGCATCTACCAACTTTAT
Organism: Pocillopora damicornis; assembly: GCF_964200805.1. Taxonomy (NCBI): domain Eukaryota; kingdom Metazoa; phylum Cnidaria; class Anthozoa; order Scleractinia; family Pocilloporidae; genus Pocillopora; species Pocillopora damicornis. Next base: position 23,007,142 of record NC_142676.1, read on the forward strand.
CTAACCCTTTCCACCCTAACATCAGTATGCATATTCTCCTTACTTCATACATGTTCTCCATACATTTCTAAAGGTGCTAACATGAGACTTTGCTTCATAATCAAGAGCTTCTTTAGTTGGTGATCAATTCCTTTATTCTTATAATTGTGATGTGTTATTCATGGGTGATATTGTAATGAAAAATTAGATGCTTGTCACTCTTAGGTATCAAAGGGTTAAGGAACCTCCTTTTTAAGGGACAATTGCACATTCTGGAAAAAGGTTCCTAAGTGCTACCTACTGAAAATTTTAGCGTTTAACGTTAACGTTTCCTATACCCCACTCCCCCCTGATTGCTTTCTAAAAAAAACAACAACAATGCTGTGCCAATCCAAAAAAAAGAAATGAAATAAATTAAGTACTATGTGTAAAATGATCATTTCACTAACATCCAGCCAATCAGATCTTATGATTGGTCAATATTATATCTTAGTATTTCCCCAGCTACCCTTGCGAAATGGCTTTTGGAATTCCTAGGAATTCCCAGGAATTTATTCCTAGGAATTCCCAACCATAACAACTCTGGTTCTAAAAACCTAGAAATTCCTAGAAATTCCCAGAAATTCCCAGAAATTCCAAGTTTATAGCTAACAGGACTTGGAATTCCTAGGAATTCCAACTCAGAGAACCAATGACTTTCCCTGAAAAGCTGTAAATCTAAAAAATTTCTGGGAATTTCTGGGAATTTTTGGGAATTTTTGGGAATGTTTAAGAATTACTGGGAATTTTAAGTAAAAATTTGAGGCTAATGATATAAAATAAATACTTTAAATTAAAAAAAACCCAGCTAAAATTCAAGTATTCAATGAAATTTATTTAGAAGCTTAATTAAGGCTTACATGTAAAATATTTTTGATTAAATAACATCAATGTGTGGTAATATTAGGATGGAATTTGATTTATTTTTCTTTTCTTGAAAACTTCATACGAATTAATCCTCAATTACAGCTATTCATATAAAATAGTTCTAATCAATCATTAAATTTGGTTTGACACAAATTGTGAATAAAATCTGTTGATTCTTTTCCATAAAATACAATATCTTAAGTTATATTTGAAAACCAAGCGCTCTTGGGAGTGAAGGGGCTAATTACAGACAAATAAAATTGATTTTTTGATTAAAATCTTGTTGTAACTGTAACAATAAATTAGAATGAAGTTATCCTAAACTGCAAACTTAGCTGCTGTTTGTACTGTTTGTATTTTTTTTCCTGGGCTCACAATGAGTTGGCCTTGAATGAGGTTGTCAACAAGAACCTTGACCATTTTGTATCTGGATTCCTTGACATCTGAATTTGAAAAAAAATAATATATTAAAATATGTATATTTAAAGCTCAGACCAGGCTTTTAAGATGGCTATGAGGAAAAGGGCATTCATTGGATTCTCAAATTGAGAAATCTCTGTCATATTGAGTGACTTTTATATTGGAGTTAGTACATCTCTCTCATGGATTTTACTAAAAAAGGGCTGAATACATTATTTTGTTTTTACCAAGGAGTGCTTCTTTATGTACTAAGGTTTGTTTAATAACAGTTCCTATTATGAATCTTGAATGTTCCCAAACGTGACTAGAGGAATCTTGAAACCTTACTGATAGGTTTATTTCATTGTAAAGCTTAAGCTTAAGAAACTGCGGCATGAAAGTGACCGATTCGATTCTCAGAATTATTCTAGTTTCAGTTGCGCCGAGCGTTACGTAAGCTTAATTCAACCCGCTACATCTATTCTTTTATAAGATTTTGATCACGTAACGAATATCGCAATTTTTACTCACCACAAACTTTCAAAATCGTAGCTTTACAGATGGCCACTCGACCCTTGTTTGTACCAGTCAATATGTCAACTGTTGTCCCTTCTTTTAACTCCACGGCGCCAACGACTTTCTTTTCTTTTACAATACTCACGCTATTCTCGTTTTCCCATTGAACCACAATAAAAGCTATCTTTAGAAATGTTATATTAAGCAAAACAGTTGAGAAAAGCGATCAACCGATCCAAAGTACATTCAAAGATGAGCGCCAAATGGAGTCTTCTTTGTTTCCGATCACGGGCATGATCACGTGGATCTTTTAGGACTTGTAATTGGCTAGCAAAGTGAATCCGCTGGCTTGCCGTTTGCAGTGTTAGGAGAAGCGCCTAACTTTAATCTGACTTCTCCGACCGGTTCTCCGCTTCTAGAAGATGGATAGCTTGGTGATACAAATAAAGATGTGAGCTCACTCTATGTAGAAATAATCGAAAAGAATCGATCGTATTACAAATGCACGATTTGTGGCCGAAAGTTGTCGAGGAAACAAAGACTCGAAACTCACTTGAGTTGTGTTAATGGCCTAAGTGAGAAATAACACAAGCCAATCACAGTTTTGAATGCGACTACAAATCGTCTTTTACCCTCATACTTATAAAAGAAGGATACCACATTCGGAAGTATAAGAGATACATAGATGATCCCAGTGTACCAGTACCTAAATCTACAAAGCTTGACCGTAGCAAGCGTTCAGCAACACGTTCCAACACCGCCATCTCGATTCCTCAGTCAGTCGTTTCCAATGAACTTAAAGCAGTATTGACAACAGAGTAGAGTGCGTCTTACAAAAGAGAAACATTTGTACAAGAGACAGGAGTAGCTATATGCGATTACAGAGATGCGTTGGAACTCTGGTCCACAAATAGTTATGCACTGCCCGAAGTATAAAACAATCTTGTTGATAGCTGACAGACAGAGAAGAACAACAAGTAAACTTAAGAGCTGTTATTATTGAAGTGTGACTATCACTTTTCATTTTTATATAAAGAAGGACTTGTAATTTGCACCAAAAATAAAAAGATGTAATATTTTTTTGGGAGATCCAGTGATTGGGACATTTAAAAAATTAAGTTATGAAAGGAAACTTGGTTGGTACTTCTCACTACTAACAAGTCTTGTTGACAAATATTTTCAGATCAGAGTTTCAAATAAAGTAAATTGAAGACGTCATATAAAAGGTGTTTTTCCTCTAAGGGAACATTGACTACCTCTGTCTTGTCTGCATGCCAAGTGTTTGCAAAGTGTGTGGATGATCCACAAGTATTGGAACATATACAAAACATTTTTGTAAGAGTTCCAATACTTGTGGATCATCCACACACTTTGCAAACATTTGGCATGCAGACAAGACAGAGGTAGTCAATGTTCCCCTTTTCTTACAAAAATGTTTTGTAAGAATAAAAACAGCAAAACAAATTACAGCAATTAGTCATGAAAATAGAGCAAAAAACTGAAAAAAAAAAAAGCAGCAACAACAATCATGAAAAAAGAAAGATTAATTAGGTGTTGAATTTGTTTGTCTAAGGCATGAAATTTCTGCTAAAAGTATTGTCAACAAAAAGTCTCTGACAGCGTTTGAGGCAACTGAGCTTGACTGTTCCAAGGTTTTCTAACATTAAGGCAACCAGTAATGTAGGTGAGGGAAGTAAGATAACAATGTAATTATTGTTAATTATTGTGGAAGTTGGCAATTTCCATTTAACATAACTGACAGCTGGTTCATGAGAAAATCCATATTAATGTCAAGATTTACTAAAACTTAGTTTGAGTAATAAATTTCATGATCTTTAAGTTATAAACATGTACATGTATGTATATCTCTTGGTAAGTTTTGTATAGCATACCTTTTATTGAGCCAAAGTTTTAAGCCTCTGAAATTACTCTTTTTCTTAAAACCTTCACATTCAAGGTATTGAGAATTTCTTAGAATTTATGTGGACCTCAGGGTATTAAAATTGCCTCAAATTCAATTCCCAGAAATTCCCAAGAGTTCCACACTTCTTAAATTATAGGTTGTTTGTAAAGCTGAGAATTCCTAGGAATTCCTAGGGATTCCAAGTCCTCACAAAACTGGAGTCTTCCTTTCCCAGAAATTCCCAGTAATTCCAAGCTTTTTAAATCAGAGTTAATTTGCATAGTTGGGAAATTTTGAGAATTCCTAGGAATTCCTAGGAATTCCCAGAAATTCCCAGAAAACTGGGAATTCGGTTTGCAAGGGTCATTTGCATAATTGGGAATTTTTGAGAATTCCTAGGAATTCCCAGAAAACTGGGAATTCAGTTCGCAAGGGTAATACAAAGTAGAAACACCTACATTGTTGAGATGACTTTTCTCACTTGTAACCCCACTGAGACAAACATTTTACAACGTGAATAACTTACAATGTCAAGATCAACCTCAGCGACATGTTTAGACACAAGACTTCCTTCAGTTTGGACAGAGTACTCCAATCTTCCATAAGTCTTGAGTTGATTGCAGGCATTAATAAAACCATGGGAAAAATCAATTCCTACAACTTGATCAAACCTCTTGGCTAATTCAAATGAAGATCGACCAACTGCACATCCTATGTCGAGAGCAATGCTCGGCACATTATCCTAAAGAGATCGAGATTTAATAGTTTAATCACTTTTTAGCGAACATACAATAAAGAAAGAATTCAATTTTAGTCAGATGTTATGGTTTTTTCCTCCAAAGCTGAGGTTGTAAGAGGACCATCCGTACATGAGAAACACTTAATTCTACAGTGTGGAAATTAGGAGTTAGTTGCCGCACTTCATCTACGTGCAGTGGCCAGAATTCAAATTACTTTGACATACCTTAAACTTTATATTCGAAATTCCGTGCAAATTATTGCGAAATAGAATTAAAATTTACGTTCATTAGCATATTCTTTACTTGTACAGTGAAAAATTTACGATTGTTAACTCACCCCAATATGTTTAATACACTCCAACGCACATCGCTTGGGAAAATCAAGAGAGTCATGAGGACCAAAGCCATATGGTAACAGTTCATCTGGTTTGCCAAAGTGGAAAATAAGATATTCGCCGAAAAATTTTTCTGTCTCATACACGTTATCGTGCGCTTCGCATCTATTGGAAAGATAACGACAAGCCAGTAACGTCAGAGCAGAAGCACCTAGCGCGCTAGCCGAGGCAATCATAAGACTTTTCTCCATAATTGATAGAAACTTGAAGAAGTATTACAGATTAATTCGCCGAAGTAAACGACCTGACGTAGACAGGATCTCCGATTTGGTGCTAGGGTGAACAGGTCATCGCTTAGGGCAAGTGCACTCTACCAGAACTATTTTTAAGCGAATTTTTAAGCGAATGAGGGCAACGGAAATGGCAAATGGCTAAAAAGAGTTGAAAGTAATATTTTATTGGTGGCACGTTAAGAGACTTTTTTCCTCTAGAAGTAGCAAAACAACAGATGTGGTATGGGTTAGGAAATCTCAATAAAGCAATTGAATGTTTCTGACTAACTAGCTAACTGAATACATGTACTACGCTTAAAGCGTTTCTTAGCCTGTTTCAGGCACTCTAAACGGAGCGAACAGTAAATGGTGGTAAATACTTGCCGCCGATTCGTGCTCTGCTACTTTATTGCGCATCCGCCAAAAAAGGCACGCCCTATCACAGTTTACTGACAGCGTAAGTGATCGGGAAGGAAAAGAACAACGTGGGGGAGGTGGTTGGGTTGGGGCGTCATTTCTCTCTGAAGAGCATTTTCTTTTCCAGGTTCTCTGACATTTCAATTTAGATATGACTGATATAACGCATCGACTTCTGCCACAAGTTCGGACACAAGTCTCCTTCAGCTTGAACAGTGTAGACTAATTTTCCAGAGTTCTTAAGATAGTGACATGAATTTATTCAACTTTGTGAGAAATCGACCACAGTATTGCGCAAAAGTAACGCAAGCGAAATGCCCGAATTTCGTCTTTTTTTCTCGCGAACTTTCTTCGAAATTTCGTGCGAAAGTTCGAATGACAATTCGAGGCTTTTTGAGCGAATTTTCTGATGAACAAAGAGCGCTATTTCGTCGAATTTTCGCTTCGAAGCGAAAGTTCGGCGAAATTATCAAGAAGCTAGACATCAGCAAACAAATCCCTGGAGAAAGTTTTAAAACAATTGGTTCATACATCAGCTGTGCGTTCATCGAGATATGAAGCACTTAGGAAGTTTGGAGAGCACTCAAGAAGCTAAAGTTGCTCTCGGCTATGCCTCGAGCAACTCTTACGCATCTTTCGTGCTCTCCAAACTTCCCGCATGCTTCATATCTCGATGAACACACGCTGACATATGAACGAATTGTTAATTAATAGTATTACAAGCACTTAATAAAAGTAAATGCATTGCGGCAATTATTACATTGAATTCAGAAACTTAGAATCGACCAATTGCCACAAACTATATGATTATTTATAAAATAGGCCTTTCACTGATATTTTTGTTGTAGGAGGCCAAAGGCAGAGGATTGCCCGTTGAACAAAGAGCGCCATTTCGTCGAATTTTCGCTTCGAAACGTAAGTTCGGCGAAATTTCGCGATAAAAAGCGTCGGTTTATTGCCTACTGCTCGAAATTTCGCGCTGGACAGACTTAATCGTTTACCATGCGATTTTTGCGATTTATCATTCAAATAACGTTCACGAAATACACGACAGGTCCTCGGCTGAAGTTTTAAAGTCACGAATACAAACGATGAGAAATAATCGCTTAACTTACCAAGAATAAAGACTTTAAGTTTGGTTTTATATCAGAAAAGACAAAACATAAGATTGTTCTGATCATTGTCATCAGATGCTACTGTAATAGTAAATTTTATACATCGCTTTTGTCTCCAATAAACAGCACACACGTTTTTGGCCGATATGGTATCCGAATGTTTCTTTTAGTTTTCGCAGATTACGTTCACACATGAACAAATTTGAATTCCGTCATTAACGTGGGAAGTTTGGATAGTAATATGAAAGAGGATTCAAAAACTTACTTTGCAGTCAAGAGAGACCTAGCACCGTTTGGTACCCTTATTCTAATTCCACCCTGTCGAAAACCTTCCCCATTGTTCGAATGATCTTTTTTATTTTCCTTGCAGAGACAAATAAATCCGATGTAAGTTGCATCACGATTATTCCGACTGGTCGCTAAATTCGATGTTGAATCCCAAAAGTCAGTTACAAATACTTCTCTGCCTTTATTCATTGACTAATTACAGTGAATACAGAAACTAATGAGCAAAAACGAAACAAATGGCATCGATCCTAGTTTGGCCTGTTCTTGCGGAGGTTTTGGCATCGTTTGGCAACGCTTGTCTTGCACTGGATGCGTAGGCGGTCGTCGGCGCCGCGGCACTGATATGCGAATGATGTCAGTACCTCAGCTGAAAATAATCTAGAAAAGAAGTGTTACTTCATGTTTTTTGACATGTCGGCGGGGTTTTCAAGCAGACGTTTTTAAATCGTCGACACCAAATTGTCTATTGACTTGGGTGCGTATTCCAAATGTTGAAAATGTTATAATACAATTGGTTCATACGTCAGCTGTGGGTTCATCGAGATATGAAGCACTTGGGGAGTTTGGAGAGCACTCAAGAAGCTAGAGTTGCTCTCGGCTACGCCTCGAGCAACTCTTACGCATCTTTCGTGCTCTCGAAACTTCCCAAGTGCTTCATATCTAGATGAACGCACGCTGACGTATGAACCAATTGTTAATTAGTAGTCCCTAAGCCAAATCTCGAAAGAGGCCTAGAAATTGAGTTTCGTAGCACCCCCAGGAGACATAGTGAATTTGGTATCAAATTAAAGCTTAGGACCTATATTTTTAGAATCTACTTGTTTTCAAACCGTTAACGTGTGCTATAGTGAGATATTGGGCTGCTTCCATGGGGGATGGGGTGAGGAGAATTTGCTTACTATAGTCGTGGTGAGAAGAAAAATGGTCCATACCTCTAACAAACATCAACCAAATTGGTTCAAATTTGCGAGATATAGTAGTTGTATCATAAGCTACCCAAATGTGTTATCAAACCTGTAGTTTTGGTTGCCATGGCAACAGGCACCAGTCAAATACTGCTCGGTTATGAAAATGTGTGGTTTTTCGAATACAAGATGAAATTCTATATATTTAACTCAAGTTCGATTTCTTGATTTCTTGATTTCTAGATTTCTAGCTAACAAAACGACGTTTTTAACTTTTTTGGAATGCAAATGTTTACCACAAACCATATAAAATAATGACTTTAAGTTGAAAAAAGTATTTTATTGCAAAAGTCGTCTTAGAGGAAGCAGTTTTACAGGCTTTACTTCATTTGACGATCTGATAGTATCAAATCAGCTAAAACGGATTTGCTTCTTTAATTGCATTTTTTGTGGCAAACTAATTAAGTTACGATTGTCAAACGTTTTGCTTTCATTCCAAATGTCAGTTCCTCGTTATTCAAAACCTAACACAAAAAGATAACGTTGTCTTCATAAGAATGCTGCTTCAAAAAGATCTGTAAGTACTGAGCCGATAATGACGATAATTTTTACTGCCTAATGAGTTAGAGGTAACATAGATCAAGCCAGCTTCTAGGAAACGTTCAGCCAGTTTGAACTTGCGGCCCAACTGGAAAAGTGCCTTTGTCATGTGGCAGAAAGTAGCGGGAAATGAACCTTGTTTACAGAGAAAAGCCGGGAGAAGTTTGAGAAATGCTCTTTGAGACGAAATGACCACATCTGGTTACAATGATGAACCACTGGAGAGGGGAACCCAAAGGAGGGTACCACAGGCAATGTTACCAGAGTTATACTAATGTAGGCAACATATCTAGGATCGAAGGTACTGCTAACAAGGCCGCGCCTGCATCTGCTAATCAAGAAATCGCTGCAGACGAACCAAGTAAAGAGCCACCAGCAAAACGCTTCCATAGATCTCATGTTCAGAGATTTGATATTGATAAATGCATCATTTGCCAAGTGGAGAAATGTAAACGTGGAAAGGGAGCGAGATGAAGGGAAGCTCTAACCCAGAATATCAGCTAGTATGGCAGTGCATCCCTCCTCAGAGCAGCTGAGATAAGGGGCGACAATCGTGTGCTACCGCAGATAAAAGGACAAGATTGTATTGCTCGCGAGATTAAATACCACAGATCGTGCTAAAAGAATTATGTTCGCCTTGAGGCACTAACAAAGCTCGAAGCTCAGCAAAGCGAGGCTACAGCAAAGTATTTAGCAAATTGTGTCATTATCTTCAAAGGGAAGTCATTATTAAAACAAGAATCCTCAACATGATAGAACTTGTTGGAAAATTTGTTTCACACCTAAACGAGGAAGGCTTAAACATCAGTGACTACAGGTCATCAAAGCTCAAGCAACGATTGAAAGGAGCATTTGGAAAACAGTTAGACTTTCGCAAGCCTTCTGATCCTAGCCAGCCGGAGCTTGTTTATAGCGCCAATGTTGAGAAGGGAGAAATCTTCGAGTCTTTGGTTTCGCAATCAGATATGACAGATGGTGGGTTAGAGTCTGGATCGGAGGAGATTGATGAGCAAGACCCAAGAGCCAGGAAGGACGTTGCACATCAGGTTTATCACGCGTCAAGTAAGTAGCTTCAAAGTAATACGTTCTAGTGATAATATGGAGGTAAGAAAACGAAAAACGCAAAGCACCTTTTCGAAAAATAACGTTTTGCAAAGTAGACAAAGCACTGCTTCGCTTCGTTCGTTTTTTCGCAAACTTTAGTACACAGTGTAACGCCACACTGCGACAACCGGAAATAGTTTCGTTTTCCATACCCGTAGCCCCCTCTCGCCGCGCTTTTTATTAAATTTTTTTCTCGCGCCCAGTCTTTCGCGCTGCGCCCCAACTATAAACTGAAAGTCTGGAAGAGGCTAGCCATACCGGAAAAAAGTACAACTAAATTGTTATTTTTTAAGTGTGAGTACATTTATTTTATTCATTTTACTACTTTAAGGTAAAGGAAGCTGAAATTTGATGATTTCCCTAAAAAAACAGGGTCTTAGTTTTCCGGGTCTTAGGTCTTAGCTTTAAGGACACCCGAATTCCCTCAAAAAGCCACGAAAAGTCAGGAAATTCGTCGAAGTTCGTTTGCGTTACTTTTGCACCTAAAGTTCAACCAGATATTCTAAAACAACATTGCTAAGAGTTTGGATTCAAGGTGTTGCCTGCCTTCTTTTCCAAATGGTGGCATGTGCTACAGTCCACTGGTTTTTACGAGCAGTTTCTCTGATGAAGAAAGGCATTGGCTTATCTTCAAGCAGCTCAAAATTTGGACCCAGGTAACTCTTCAAATTGTCAAATCCTGTGACAATCTTTCCCTCTGCATCTTTATAGCCACCAAGCCAAAGATTCTATACTCACAAAAAAGGAAAAAAAAGATGTATCAAGATACCTGTGCTCAGTCATGTTCAGGGTTGTAATTAGAAGTCAGCAGTTTGAGTAAACCTGCCAGCTGAAGCTATCAGACCATTTTGCACTAGCTCAAAGGCAGAAAGTAAGTACCATCTGAACTGATTCTAACATCAATATCTGGCTGAAAAATAAGTTACTCAAATATGACCCTGAATGCTTAAAATCACATTCCCCAGACCCTCCTAGGAGGGCATGTTGCCAAGCAACATGCCATCTTTACTATGCAAGCATCATTCAATTCAGCCACCTTCTCAGTTCAGCACATTTTGTAAATTATGACAATCCTGGTTTGTAATCATTCATCCTTCCCATAATGTTATAATTTGACTACAAAGAGCTAGTTTTGATGCTTCTACAATACATTATGGATGCAATGTCACAGAAATAATCTACCACCTGAATTCTCAACAAACCAGCTCCATTACATTCTTTTTCAAGAAAGGACAAAAAAAGAAAATTTGACCAATGTTTTTGGCCAACAGAGTAATAATGACCACACATCTATAAGTGCTTCTGAATCAATGATCTTACCCATTAATGTTTAAAATTGTATTAAGGAGGTAATTTAATTAATTTTTTTAAATTAAACCATGGAACTTGAAGGCCTGTATGCCTCGTGGTGAGTTCAAGATCAAGAAGTCACCTATTACTAGCACTAAATTTGTGCTCTTGGGGAGCTCAAAATCCTTTCTTTTCTTGGTATCTTATACTGACAGTATTTTCAAGTTGTCCATGGAATGTGTAAATGCTAGTTTTAACCTACAAGGCTAACTTTAGACAAATTATCATCTAGTTCTTAAAAATATTACCTTAGGTGTAAACTCCTCTAACCATGAATATGGTGATGTAATGACCAAAACACCTCCAGGTGCCACTAAAGATGGAAGCCTATCTAAGAACTGATAGGGATTAGGAAGACGGCAAACCAAATTTGCTGCCAGAACACAGCCAAACTGTCCAAGATCACTGGGCAAATTGCAGGCATCTCCTTGATAAAAAGATAGACGACTTCTATCCTAGTAAAAAAAAAAAAAAAAAAAAAAAAAAATGACACAAAGTTGTAGCTAATGTTACATACCACATACATCGCAATTACTCCTTAGGAAAAAACTAAAGACAAACGCAAATTATCACTTTGATACCAGCTGGTAAATATGCTCCTGTGACCTTTGCATCTACAAACTTTATCTAACCTTTATATCCTAACATCAGTATGCATATTCTCCTTACCGTTCTCCATACATTTCTAAAGGTGCTAACATGAGACTTTACTTCATAATCAAGAACGTCTTTAGTTGGTGATCACTTCCTTTATTCTTATTATTGTAATGTGTTATTGATGGCTGATATTGTAATGAGAAGTCAGATGCTTGTCACTCTTAGGTATCAAAGGGTTAAGGAACCTCCTTTAAAGGGACAATTGCGCATCCTGGGAAAGGTTCCTAAGTGTTACCTACTGAAAATTTTTAAAGTTTAACATTTTCTGTACCATTATGTACCACTATTTCCACTGTACCACTATGATTGGTCAATATTATACCTTAGTATTTCCCCATCTAATACGAAGTAGAAACACCTACATTGTTGAGATGACTTTTCTCAAACCCCACTGAGACAAACATTGTACAATGTGACTTACTTACAATGTCAAGATCAACCTCAGCGACATGTTTAGACACAAGACTTCCTTCAGTTTGGACAGAGTACTCCAATCTTCCATATGTCTTGAGTTGATTGCAGGCATTTATAAAACCATGGGAAAAATCAATTCCTACAACTTGATCAAACCTCTTGGCTAGTTCAAAAGAAGATCGACCAACTGCACATCCTATGTCGAGAGCAATGCTCGGCACATTATCCTAGAGATCGAGATTTAATAGTTTAATCACTTTTCAGGGAACATACAATAAAGAAAGAATTCAAATTTAGTCAGATGTCATGGTCTGTTCCAGATGTTGTAAGAGAACCATCCGTACAAGAGAAACACTTAATTCTACAGTGTGGAAATAAGGAGTTAGTTGCCACACTTCATCCACGTGCAGTGGCCAGAATTCAAATTACTTTGACATACCTTAAACTTTATATTCGAAATTCCTTGCAGATTATTGCGGAATAGATTAAAATTTACGTACATCAGCATATTCTTTCCTTGTACAGTGAAAAATTTACAATTGTACTCACCCCAATATGTTTAATACATTCCAACGCACATCGCTTGGGAAAATCAAGAGAGTCATGGGGACCAAAGCCATATGGTAACAGTTCATCTGGTTTGCCAAAGTGGAAAATAAGATATTCGCCGATTAATTTTTCTGTCTCATACACGTTATCGTGCGCTTCGCGTCTCTTGGAAAGATAACGACAAGCCAGTAACGTCAGAGCAGAAGCACCTAGCGCGCTAGCCGAGGCAATCATAAGACTTTTCTCCATGATTGGTAGAAACTTGAAGAAGTATTACAGACTACTTCGCCGATGTAAACTACCGGCACGTGGAAAGGTCTCCGATTTGGTGCTTAGTGACCAGGTCATCGTGTAGGGGAGTGTGCTCCACCGGAACTGATGTTTCAAAAAAAGCGAATGAGGGCAACGGAAATGGCACATGGCTAAGAAGAGTTTAAAGTTATATTTTATCGGTGGCACGTAACGACAACAAAACAACAGATGTAGTATGGGTTGGGAAATAATTTCGGCTCCATGTCGGCGGTTAGTCGCAGGCAGAAGACCAAACGAAGGAGCATCGATACAGTACACTAGTAACAATATTTTGTGATTCACCTCGGTATCGCTTGTGTCGAATATGTAGTATCGTCATCTCCCTATCCTTATTTTAAGGCCTCCTAGTGATATTCTTGAAGGATTACGAAGCTTTTTGGCTTTGGCTGGGCAGGCTTACGTGAGTATTTCAGTTTCATCTAACCAGGTGAATTCGATTTGCGTGTAGAAATAAAGTTTCGGCAGAAAATGGTTTATTGGAACTGAAGAGTCGGCGCCTTTCCATTTTCTTTGAGTGCAGGTGATGAAGAGCTTTTTCCCGAAATTTTCAACACGGTAAATTTCATCGATATGTTTCTTTCCCAATTTCTTGCTTTTATCTAGAACTGAACTTCGCCCCACATGTGCCCACATTTTCTTTTATAAATCCTGTATTGTTGTGGTGTTTTGACAAGAATAGAGAGCTGGATTTACCTGTCGGTTTCTTCGTTCAAAACGATGTCCTGGATCTTTTGTTTTTGGCGGGTAACAAAAACGTCGTCTCTGTAGCGGAAGTGTGTTCTTCTGGAAGTGACATTTTGAGCAACTGAAAAATATATTGGGAAGCATTCGTATTTCCTTCTGCTAGAAATGATTATTAGGTCCTTTTCTAGGGATTTCTGAGTTAAAAAGTAAACGCCAAAAAGCCCAATATAACTAACCAGCCAGATGTAAATAGTACACTCTTTATATAACAATTTTTATCCCCATTTCATTACTTCCGGGGATGTAGCTCAGTGGTAGAGCGCCCGCTTCGCATGCGGGAGGCCCGGGGTTCAAATCCCCGCATCTCCAGAACAAAACTACCGACGCGATTATTTTCTTTATTTTGAAACTTAATTCTTTTTTTCTAATTTGGAATTATCGCTCACAAGCAAAGTATCTTTATCGTTCTTTCTGTTTTCGACTGGAAACGAAATCATCTAATTTTAGCTAAGGAAGATTTTCTTACTCTGAGGTGTCAGTCAAACACTGTTAACGATTCACATCCTAACATTAATATCTAAATTCTCCACACTTTTCTCAATTTGTTTTCTATGACACTTTCTGGGAGAATTTATTGGACAGTAAGGAGCTTCCTGGATTGGTGATCATTTCCCTTATTTTCGTGACCTTAGTGAGTGATTCAAGAGTGATATTGTAAGAAGAAACTAGTGCTGTTAATCTTAAGGGATAAAGGATCGACAATAATTTACCTTGGTTCAACAACTTTATTAGCATTGCTTGTACCAACAGTATATTGCCTATTGCATCAGTAAAAAAGAGGATAAATATCACAAATATGACTAATATCACAAAATTACTCGATTACATAACAACACAGCTAGGGTCTGGGAACCAATGACTACGATGTTCTCTTGCTATAATCATAATCAACCAATCAAATTCCTCTTTATGCAGCCAAAAAAAATTAACACACAATCAGAGCGTTTCCCTTGATGTAATCCACATCACTTACAAGGGAACCTTTGTTCCCACAAGATGTGGAACACCAAAGGTCCGGTTCAAACGTCGAACTTTTCATGTGCCGAACCGAGTATTAGTTTGGGTTGACCCAAATAATTAAGTTCAGCGGTTGATTTAAACATGAAACCTAATTAGTCAAACTTAATTGGTTCTTTAAGTGTTTTCTTTCTTCTGATTGGACACTTAACTTTGTTTTAAATTTGGCTTCACAACCCTTTAAAATGTGGAAAAGTGTCCTAATCCAAGACCATTTTTTTTTTGAGGTAGACATTTTGAAAAGTGTTCTCTGCTATACCAGCTAGAAAGACGGCCTCTCTATTGCTATCCATTGAAAAAAGAAAGAGGTGGGGTGGGGTAGGACTTGAGTGTTTATGATGCAGTGAAACCCATTATAAAACACAAAGGCAAATTGAGGAGGGAAACGTTTATTTTAAAAATCTCACACCCAATTGCCCTACAGAGCAACTATTACAGTAATAATTGACTTATTTACCAAGGTTTTCAGTTAAATACATCTTATTAAGAGTCTTGATTTCCATACAAATCTGAAAATTATCATGTTATCAAAGATGCAATTGCAACCCAAGGATAATTTTCTTTATGTATGTGAAGTGGTACCAAAACTAATTTTACCAGGAGAAAATGTTAAACTTAATACAAAAATGCATATTATACTCACCAATTTTGATTGATTTGATACTCATTTACAAAAAATTAGTTAAATATTTTTGCTACTACATTTTTTTAAGAGTAACATGAACCCTATAATTTACAAATATACCACAGTGGAAAATGACATTTTGGGTGACAGAGTAATCTGGCTCTAAAGCCATCCACTCAATAACTCCCAATATCAGTTAATTCTCCCCCTAGCTACAGCACATTTCCCTGTAAATTAGTTATGTGAACTTGATGCCAGATCAAGATAACAACTTCTACCTATTAAAAGGTTTAAGTTTTCACGTTACTTGTTTGCAGGATGGTGTTTGGATATCAATAGGAGATGTTACATGCTAATAATATCACTTCTGAGAGTTACAGGGTAAATCACAACTCAGAGGAGAAAGTCAAAAAGTAACAGTCCAAATTAAAAAGCTTTTGTTTGACAGATAAATCAGAACAGATGTACCTCAACATTACATAAATGATGAAACTTGAAGCATTAACTCACAAACCAGCAAAACAATTAAAACAAGAAAAAAGACCACTGTTTGGTGGCCAATGGCATAAGGGCAGCCATGGACACATTAATTGTATGCCCAAGCTTAATTACCTTTTAGTTTTTAGCTTGACTCATCTTTACTCAATCTCACCATCATTTATTATCATTTGGTTCTTTCCAGATCTCACAACTTTTCACCATACAAGTCACAAATGATGTAAGTCAATGCTAATAACCTGAAAAGAGCCTCTTACAGTTCACTGAAGTGCAATAGTCTGCTTCTCAACCAACTTTCGAAACAAACCATCTGGCTCAGCCATCAATTCCATATAGGATCCAGCCTCAGAGATTTGTCCATCACTCAACACAACAATATTGTCAGCATTCTTGATGGTTGACAGTCGATGTGCTATAGTTATGACTGTACGACCCTTCATTAACCTCTCCAAAGCCTCTTGAACCAAGTGTTCACTCTCTGCATCCAGGGCACTAAGATGAAAGAAAAACTGTGGTTTGAGCTGTGGTGTGACACATAATTTCATGAAAGTACAGTCTACTAGCCTTCTGAAAGCAATCTCTGTGTCAATTGCTATGTTAGTAGAGACAGGGCAATGGAAGGCACAACGGAAGAAAAACAAAGTTGCAAGGCACACGAGGAGCTAGTTGAAGGAATCAAATTTGTCATTCTCAAAAGAGAAGGGTTTGATATTACTAAAAAAAAACTCTTAAGTTATGAAGTTGAAAGTTTCATGATAGGCTTGGATGTTATTACTGATTACTCAATAAAGTACATATACCTTGTGGCCTCATCAAGCAGCAGGATGGAAGGGTTCTAAAATAAACAAAAAAATGGATTGTTCACAGATATGAAAATAAAAGACCACATCATGAACACAACAATTAAGTATTAAAACTATTTAATGATGGTCTTCATTACCTTCAAAATTGCTCTTGCAATTGCAATCCTCTGCCTTTGACCTCCTACAACAAAAATATAAGTGAGAGGCATAAATAATCATATAGTTTGTGGCAATTGGTTGATTCTAAGTTTCTGAATTCAATGTAATAATTGCTGCAATGCATTTACTTTTATTAGGTGGTGGTAATACTATTAATAGTATATATTTCATTGCTGCTATAAATGATTACTAATTACACCCTAAGTCTTACTAAGTCTGATCTGGTCCTACTTGACCAAGTTTACTCCCCATCAGTTTAGGGCCCAAACACAAACATTAAGGAAAATTGGCAAGAAATATAAAAGGTGAGATTTGGCAAAAAATACTGCATTTAAATATATTTTGGCAATCTGCACTCTGATAAGAGCTTACCTCAAGGCTGATAATTGGACCAATCACAGTGCTTGCAGTTATCGATAGTTGTAGTAAAATTATTTATTCTGGGACTAAAAGTGTGAAAAATTATCTATGTTTCTGACCTGAAAGCATTTGTCCCCTTTCTCCAACAACAGTGTCAAATCCATTAGGAAAGCTCTTGATGAATCCATAAGCATTGGCTTGCACAGCAGCATCCAAGATGTTATCATTAGTCACTTGCTGACCTGTATTAGCTCCATATGCAATGTTGTCCGCAATTGAACATGAGAACAGAATAGGTTCCTTGAGAGAAATCAATCAAATTTAAAATTACAGTCTCACTTGGAGGTTTACACATAAATGATTCTTAAAAAGTTCTTAGTGGCTGGAAAAAAAAAGGGAACTAACAAACACTTAGAAAAGTACTCTGAGTGGCCTATAAACTGAACATTTTACCAAAAATTTGAATATCTAAATAAGTTATCTCGTGGTTGTTTAGTGTCATCAACTAAATTACCCTGTTATACTCTCTCACCGACACAGCACCACAGTTTCTTTAGAAACTTACCCCCTTTATATCATGGTTGGATGTAAGGTTACAAAGCGATAATACCGGCAGTACAAAAAGATGGATGATCAGGAAGAGGAATGGTATATTTAATATCAAACTCAAACTTATTGTACAACACCTGATGAACTGTTCCAACTGCACCTCTTAGCCAATCAGGTGACAGAGTTCGCACATCATGTCCTCCAACTATAACCTGCCCCTTTCCAGGGTCATATAGACGAAGTAGTAATGACCCTAGGGTACTCTTCCCAGATCCACTTGGTCCAACAACGGCTGTGATAGACCCAGCAGGCACCTCTAGATTAAGTCCTCTGAATATTTCCAGGTCAGGGCGTGATGGATAAGTAAAATGAACGTCCTTAAATGTAATTCCATCATTTAGGTCATGCATGTCTGGACGTAAACCCCCTATAAAATGGATAGCAAGGTTATTAGAAAAATAATAAAATGTGATTGATGCATTAAAAAAAAAAAACAGATAAAAAACTCATCAGCAAGGTTGCCCACTTTTAAAATATGAGCAGGAAGCACATTTCCTGCTTACTAAAAAACATTGCCTGGCTTGATAAAAACCTGTTGTAGTTGTTCAAAGCAAATCAGAGTCTGAATAAGTTGTTCTGTGAAATTGAACTCACAATGACTTTAGACAGCTACATGATCATCAAACACATCAAAATCAAAGCAAAGCAACCAGTGTACCTATTTTTTTTATTATAATTATTAATTGTAGTGCAGAATAAAACTATGAACTATCACAGGCTATGAGTTAATTAATTCCGAAATTTACAATCACATCTAACCTGTCAAGGGTATGGTAGGATTCCTGTCAATCAACTGCCACAAACGTGCACTGGCACCAATTCCCTTCATCAATTCTGAATAAAATGAGCTCAGACCTGCAAAAGTAAACAAAAAACAACCCAACATGTGAAAGGTTTCTTGAAAGTAAAAATGACCAATACAGCCTGGATCTAATTACTGTGTTCAAATAACAAAAGAATATTGCTTTTTTTTTTAATTCTTTTGGATGGGACACCTGTACTAGTAAAATACATTTACTAACCCAGTGACATTACGTCCAGTTTTCTGTGTGTTTGGTGGTACATGTGCATATACAATCATACATTTACACCCAACCACACTAAATCATTATAAGTACCATGAGAATGCATGACAGTGTTTTTATTTTGTTTGTTTTTATTTATTTTGGGTTGATATTTTACTACTTTAAGTTACCGGTACATGGAAACTTCTAGGACTCAAACCTGGTGAGTGTTATATATTAAAAACATAGAGACCCCTTCAAATTTACAGCATGGAGATTGGAAACTTTTAAAAAATAACTGAAAAATCATTGAGTTGACCATTATGGTGACTGATACATTTTTCTGTCAGATGTCAACTAGATGATTGTATGAGTGAAATTTTAGAGAAGAGTTTAATTCTTGATTGAATTTGTTACAAATTCTACATATTTCACCAACATGACTAAGAGAACATGACGCATTGAATGATAAGTAGCCACAAACAGCAGGTTAAAGTTTGGTTTTAATTTAAGTTTTTAGTTTCAGAATGATTCAATTACCTCCAAATGAGATTCCCACAAATCCAGCATAGAGAAGAAAAGATGTAAGATCTCCAACAGAGATCTGAGCACTTGTCATCATCATTCCACCACTGTACAACACAGAAAGCATGATGGCATTACCTGATAGTCCTGTCTGTAACACAACAAAACAGTGTCACATGAAGGTGAACAAAAGCAAATATTCACTTGTCGAACTGAATGAATTGCCACTTGTTAAAAAACACAACAACCAGAAAACTCACAAATCCAAAGAACACTGCTCTGGCAAGTGCCTCTTTCTTTGCCAGCTTGAAAACATCTTCAACACTGTCCTTGTATCTACATTTGGTAAAAATAGAAAATAAAAATCACCACAAACATTACAAGGTGTCCAAATGTGGTACAAACATCAGTGACAAACTTGGCTATGCCTTGTGTGCCCCTGTTTTGCTCCGCATTACCTCTTTTTGACATTGTCTGCGATCTAATACTGAACAGATACATGACAACATATATTAAGCTATTTGTTAATCATAACAATTGTATGGATACTTAGAATATACCTTCTCATCTAAGGAAACTCACCTCTCAATTTCCTTTATCTCCTGTCCAAATGCTCTCACTGTTCGTATATTGCTAATTCTTTCTTCTGCAACCTAAAATTTTTTAGCAAAATTAAAACAACACTTCCAATAAACTTTACATGTTCAATTGTAACTAAATTCCAAGCGTTGGCCCTTTTCAATAAAACTATCAACTTTTCAGGCTTATTTCTTAGTTTCTTCAGCAGATGCCAGCTACAACTTAATGGAGGTCAGTTTAACCCTTTCACTCCCAAGAACTCATCAGTAATTCTCCTTACTATCTGCCATACAATTCATATAATGTTAGTTTAGAGAATTTGGTACTGGATCAATTCAAATTCCTCTTATGACTATTTTTCTTTATTCTCATCACTTGTCTGCTTGATATTACATTGACACTGTAAGGAGAAATTCTCTCTTGATCACTCATGGGAATTAAAGGGTTAATACACAATTCAATGCATTCATCAAATTGTATTCTGAAGTCTGTCTTACTTGAGTAGATTCTGCTAAAGAATCTTGAGTTCTCTTTGTGATGTTACGCAGATAACGTCCATACATGATAATGGCAATAGCTACTGGTGGCACAATACCAAGGACAATGCTGGCTAACTTGGGAGACACATAAAACTAAAAAATGAAAAACAAATAATGTAGCAATAAAACATTGAGACATAACAAGGCCATCATCAACCCTTTACACCCTAACATCATTATGCATATTCTCCATAATGTTCTCTACACATTTCCTAGGTTCTAAAAAGGAGAATTTGTAAAACCATCAAGAGCTTCTTAAGTTGCTGATCATTTCCTTTATTTTCGTGAATTAAAAATTTGAGTCAAGGGATAGATTGAAAAGACAAATCAGAATCTTGTCACTCTTAGGGATTAGAGGGTCACACAATTCCAAGTTCAAAATGATGCGTAAAGTTTCATGAAAATGACAGTTTAAGTTACTGTAATTTTTATTTCCATAGTTCCATTACAATTGGTCTGGCTCAAGTTCTACCAAAATGATTACTGAATATAGAGTGAGGATGTCAAATTTTTTAATTAGCAAGAGTTAACCAACTAATCGAATACTAATTTCATGTTAGGTTTTCCACTTCTTTACAAATAAACCAGAGAAAAAAATTTGCAGGGGCTGTAGAGCATGTGTCAGGTAAAGTAACCTTTACAATCAAACTCACCATCATTGACACGCCAGCAACTGACTGAGCCACAGCTCGCAAACCATCAGACACATTGTCTGTCACAGCCTTTCCTACGAGGATGGTATCTGCTGACAGGCGATTAATCAGTTCTCCAGTTCTTGTTCTGTCAAAAAAGGCTGTTTCTTGTCTCAATATGGCTCTAAAGAGTCTTTCACGCAGCCGCTTGATAACTTTCTGCCCTAGAAATAAAGTGCACAGAGCTTAAGCCTAAGTAGTGCTTAGGTGCTACTGAAGGTAAAGGCCATTAAAAACATGTTTATTGTTATAAATAAAGACAATCCTTCGTATTACACAAAAGCAAAATGCACAAGTAAAGACTGAAAGACAAAAATATAGGAAAAAATTTAACATGAATAAAATGAAAGAACCTCATTTTATTCTGTTCTTTTCAATAGAAACAAAAGGGTTGTATTGACTGCCTTCACAAAAGGAAAACATCACAACTGTATTTAGAAAAAATATGGGAATGGTTTTAATTTAATAGGTAATTTTACAGAAACTTTAGTGATACCTAAGGCTGTAGAACCTAAGGTGGACAGAAAATACATTTCTTTCCTCACCAGATACTTGAATTAAGTAAACTCTTCCAAAATTGGCTGCCCCGCCCAAAACAAACACACCGCAAAGGATTTTGCAGACATAGGATAATGTTTCAACCATTTGCCTTGTATCCTGGCTTGAACTGTAAATAATGTCAATGATCTTTCCCATACAAAATGGAACAGACATAGTAACTGCTGAAGATATAAACAAAAGGCCTATGGCTCCTGTGGAAAGAAGTCAGAGTAATCTAACTATAAGTTACCATTTGGATTGCCATAGTTTGAATGTTACAGAATCAATGTCATAGCTCAATAAGGATTGAATGACAGTTACCAATGGATCAAATACCTGACTGACTGATTAACTGCCTCCGTAACAGACCAATTAACTGACTGACTGATTTATTGTCATATGCCAGTACAGTCTGATCAAATTATCGACTTGAAATATTGCCTTATATGTCAATAATAAAAGAAAAGATACTTCAATTCAATCTGATTTATTTGAGTTTTAAATACAAAATTCTTATGACTGAAGTGTTTCCCTTCAGATTATGGACTCCGAGGGAGCTCCATAACATGACTTTCCTGTCAACCTTGGACTAAAAAGTCTCTTTCCTCCTTTTGTGCCCATATACTGACAGTTGAACGTGATATTTGCCATTCCACCTCACCCACAAATCAGCTTATGCAGTTTTAGGTTTCTCCAAAAGGTGGGTTAATTGGCAGCTGCTATCTCCAATTTCCTCTGCTTAAAGGTTACTATAAGGTTTTGTTTGACCAAGTCTTTCAGATTTCACTGTTACTTCGAATCAGCTTTTAACAGACACATTGCGTAATAAGCACATTGTTTTTCTAACCCGCCTTCCCTGTTTTCAAAAAATTATTGACTCTTCAACTTCCAAGGTGTGATTGTTAATTCTCCCTTTTAGCTGCTACACATTCCCTTGTACAACAAAGGTGCAACAGAGATCCAAGACACAGTGGATCATGTCCCTCAGTGGTCAAACAACAACAAATTCAAGCTGAACTTGTTAGTGTGCAAGGAACTCCATACAGACTTTTGAAGGAAACCAAATGAGGTCACTCTAATTGAGGCCAATGGCAATATTCCTTAGAAACCATTAATTCAGCAAAAGTGGTAGGCATTACTATAAGGGGTGACCTAAAGTGGAACAATCATGTAGATAATAGTACTGTGAAAGGATCTCAGCAAATCTATTTGCTTAAGCAACTTAAGCATGCTGGTATTGACTGCATATCTCTAATTCACTTCTACTGCGCATGTATTCATTCTGTCTTTGAATATGCCTCTCAAGCTTTCCATTCTGGCTTATCAGTCTACTTGTCTGATCAAATTGAAAGGGTTCAGAAGCAAGTTTTAAGGATCATTTATCCAGACGCGCTGCACAGAAAAGCACTAGAAGATGCAAATCTGAAAACATTTTTAATAGGCAAGAAGAATTATGTGCAAGTCTATTCAATCACATCAAAGCATAAACTAGCTGACCTGCTACCTACCAAGAATAATGTCTCTCAGTACAACCTAAGAAATAGGCAAATTTTATTGCTATGCCTGGTATCAAAATCAAAAAGGTTTCAAAATTTCTTCATAAAGCGCTATGCAGCAAAAGAGCTGTTATTGTTAATATTTTCAATTGTTTATGTTTGAAATTTATTATTATACGATTTATGTTTTTTGTAATACATGCTTTTTTAAATTATGTATATTGCACAAGTAATTCAGCTATTACCTGCTAGTTGTGATTTTAATAATAATATTAATAATAATAATAATAATAATAATAATAATAATAGGAAAAAGTAAATTAGTTTATGAGAATTTAGTGTTAGATCAAGATCGCAAGTTCTACCTGATAAGTTTGAACATTTACATTACCTATTTGCTGGTAAATTTATGAACATTATAAAGAGATGTTTCTTGTTAATCACTTCTGGGAGTTAAAAGGTTCTGGCAGGAGGGGGAGAGACAAAGTGATTTAATACACTCTTTAAGTGCTATCTCCTCTCTGACATTCTTCAAATAAAAACACACCTCTCTCAACTAAACTCATTCTATGCTGTTTTTTTTGTTAAGTAGGATCTCGCAAAAATGTTAATTTAGCGTGAGGTGTTGGCAGCTCTATGGTCATGAATCAAACCATTATTTTGCTGTGAGAAGTCCTACAAAAGATTGATCTTGGTACTTGAGGTTTTAGCAACTTGAGTAAAAGTTAACTTATAATTTAATTTCTCTTTGATTCAGGATTGTCTTCAACTAAATGATCACTCTAGATGTGAACCATTTAACTCAGACTTTTTGAATGCAATTCTTAAAATCCATCCTGAGAAAACATTGAGGATAATTAATTTTTCCACCAATCAAGTCACGCATTTCAAACTCTCCATGGGAAAAAACAGTACAAATTTACATGTACCTGCAAGGCTCTTGTATTCTGGTTTGGCCAACGACAGAATCCGGAGGAGATCATCACTCTTCAGTTGCTTTTTCTTCTCACTTTCTTTCTCAACAACCTTCGCTTTATCGCCTTGATCTTCGCTAGAAAAAGTTCGCACAGATCCTGCCAACATTCTGCATGGGAATATTTTAAGTGTTTCTCGGCTTTTCAAACTTCTGAAAGTTCGATTTTCGAATTTGAAATTCCCACCATTTGTCTTGTAAAAACACTTACTGCATAAACTCAATCGTAAGCGAATACACGGGAAGGAAGGAAGAATTCTCGAACGTTTGAGAATGAGAGGAGCAAATGCGCTGGAAGCAGACATCATGCGTTACCGGTACCTGTAGGCGTCACAGAGTGGAGGATCAAATCGAGGGGAAGCTTTACAACATGTGATGACAGCGATTTCAAACGAACGTCTGTCCATTACCGCATATTGACGCTTGATATTTTAGAAAGGTTCCTTTGCGGGCTTTTCCTTAAAAATCGCTCTGAAGGTTTGATGCAATTCCGAAGCGATTATACAACACCTGAAAACTTTTAGCTAACTCACGCGAGTGAAATACCGCTGGTCAGCAAGTTCGTCAAGTCAATAGACGATGGTGAGAGAGAGTGGGTAAAGAAACTTACGTAATCAAAGATGGTTGAAATGTTGTCAGAGGGACCCCATCATCAATATTACGATCCGACTTTTTCGTAATAAAGCCCAAGTGAAGGATTTCTCGTCTTTACAGTGAAATACTCCCCTGTATTAATCCCTGCTTACTCATAACAGCCTCAGTTCTCGCAAAAGCCAACGTTCAAGCTGTCCATAGCGTTCTAAACGGATTCCAGATTTTTTTGTGTCTTTGGGCTATGGTTTTATTTTTTTTAGTTATTTTCAAGTGTTTTAGCACAATGGCAACCCGAAATAAATTTGCGAGAGCGTTGATTATAGAGCCAGATTTGTCCATAACAGATATATGTTGAACTAATATGAGCAAAACGCGCTTTCTAAGTCTCCAAGCATGTCAAGTTTACCATCAAATGCACCTCGAATATCAGTCCACCAAACAAGAATCTACGCAAAACAAAAGAAGATCAAAAGAGTTGAGTGAGTAGCCAGTGATCTATATTGACACTGGCTGAAAGGTTAAGTTTCGGCAATTACGTACACCTGTATTAAACCTGAACCTAACGGAATGACGTATATATGTAGAGATCAAGCCGACACTGACTAAAGTTCATAGGTGTCGGCCTTAAGAATACAGGTCTTACTGTACAATATCAGAGAGGTTGTACATGACGTATACGGCAAACAACAATATTAAACAATACTAAACTTCTAGCTGACTACTTTTAGCTGTTGATTGTGCCTAAAATTGAGTGAAAAGTCAGTTTAATTTTTTTTCGTATGCCGTCAATCGTGTACGTCATGCTCGAACTCGCTGTTACTAGCAATGTGATAGATCTAATGATCAGGAATTTATCCAGTGAACGAGAATGTAAGAGGTACTTTCGAGAGATCCTTGATCACTCATCGAAACGGAACCAAGAGTTTCCTTAGATCAAAGGGAAACCGCGAGAAAAATGCGGAAATGTTTCATTGCGTGTAAAACTACTGCCTTGATATACAGTTATAACCGGCCCAAAAATCAAAACAAACCCCTCAGAAATGTCATTTGTGATTCTAGGAGTAATATATATAGATTGCAAATCGTGCTATTATGAAAAAAATGCTTTGTCACGAGAGCTGCGATGCGCATTAGGCGTTTGGATCATTCCAGACTCTGCTGAAACAGGACAAGCAAACAGATACCATCAAATATAATCACTGTGAACCACTGTGATCTATGAAGGTTCGTCACACTAACCCACTGGGTCAGGGGATTTTTGCATGAATTGTTGAAGTAAGGGCTAAGCTCATCCTTCACTCTAGCTGCTACATATTTCCTTGTAAATTAGATCAAGACAGCAAGTCCTACCTGATAAGTTTGATTCTTCTCGTTACCTGTTTGCTGGATGATGAATGGAAATTATAAGGAGAAGTAATAGGCTAATCTCTTTTGGGATTTTAAGGGTTAAAATTAAATAATTTCGTAGGTGCGAGCGCAATAGTAAAATTGACATTTAATTTGATATAACAATTAGTTGGATTAAAATGGACGAAAGTTTAGATGATTGATAGTTTCAGGTCTGGGTGAGAAAATTCACCTTTCTGATCATGCTACAGAAAATCGACAGCAAAAGCGAGGAGGCTTGCCTTAAGAGGCATTGTTTTCTTCCAATCGTAATCATGATTCAAGATCAATGTAATGCTTTCGTAGTGCTATTTGCAAGTCGAAATATCGACCCCAAAGCCCATTATCAACGTTGTTTAATCAACCTTTCCGTTCCGTTTTTTTCTTAACAGTTATTTATACCGGACGTAATTTCTATAACGCTATTGTTAGTCTAGAAAATTTAAAAAGTGTGGCATAACATTTCAATCCCTTTAGCTATGCGTATAGTTCCACATTTTTAAATCAAGTGCTATATGATAAAATTGTGAATTAATATCGGAGGCAATCGAACAATTCAGATGCCCATCACCAGACAATGTGCGCCTGAGTAAAAAAACCCTCGAGGTAAGAGTGACAAAACGTGAACAGTAGCATGAGAGAGCTGTGTTCCTATTTCAAAAAAGGCTTTGTCGTCGAAAATTTTTCTGAAGAAAGTTCTGTAACGGACAGGGGCCAATTGTTTTTTAAAACTTAGGTTATCCTGGACGGTAAAATGGGTTTATTTTAGGATGGGCGCTGTCCAAATCGACGAGTTCACTAACATCGCGTATCTGTTTAGGTTATATATAAACCAGTTCAGAACATCCGAAATAAACTGTACCACGCGTTTTTGAACTCACGCTGCTGTAGATCAGGTTTCATACGGGTTTCTTTGAGGTTTCACTGAATTATATCCGGTACAAAGCAGTAAAACACGAACGACAAATAACGTTGTACTTTGTACTTCAAGTGAATGACTGTCTGATGTTTCAACCACGGATCTTCACCTCTACAGCGACAAAATGTATTTTACGAGCACTACAGACATTCTGTAAGTATAATTGAACCTCAAATTCTAAAAGAGCTTTGTCTTGTTATAGAAATGTCTTAGAAATGTCTAAAAAAAGACTGATACAACAAAACGGAAAAACGATTAAGAAGCAAAAATTAACCAAGAAGGAATTAAGATAACTTCGGACTAGGAAAAATTGAAGTGGAAAGCAATTCACGAGAACTGGGAGAAATAAGGCTAACTGATTTTTTCATGATACACAATTCGTCGACAAATGAATAACTCCTTTGTCACTGTAAGCACACTCAAGGCTCCGTAGTTTAGGCGTTTTTTGTCATCTCATACTTGCAATAAATGCTTGTATACATCGGGGTATACTTCAAGGTTTCTTTGTAACTGTTGTTACTGCTCATAACCAGCCAACAGAAGATCGTGAAATTCTTTAAAGAGATTACGGTAAAACTGACCTGTATACTGAAATGATCTATTTTGGAAAAAAAAATTAAAAAAAACGAAGCAAGACTGAAACAATTTGAGAAATCTCAGCCTTAACTCTTTTACTAATTACAGTTTTTTTCGTATTTTCGCTTCTATAATTAAATTCATTCTTGTAAAAAGACTCGAATTACCATATAATTTTTCGGTAACTACACAGAACAGTGCGTGTGAATGCCTTCTGAGGTGGGCGTAACGACAATGATTTTACTTACTTTAATTGCGACGGTTCGTGATTCAAGTGTGCATGCAGGAATAGAGAAATATCAAATCTTTTTCTAGTAGCAACTTCAACCATTGGCATGACGCCAGATGGGCGGTATGGTTTTTTATATGTGGGTACGGAAAAGGGGCTACGACCGAGTTTACTAGTTAATCCATTTTATAAATATGCTTATTTACTGGAAGGTTGCCGAGACTAAAGAAGTTTCCTTGTGAACTCGACCCTTTTTTCACCTTAATTCATCATGGACGGCAAAATGAAAGAAAGCGAAGGGTTTTTGCTGTAGAATGTTTAAGGCACTTCTTACCTCTACATCCGTTCAGGAAATTGTTAGATTACGTGGGTAGGAGCAAAGTTATGAAGGAATCGGGCTTAAGTCATGCTAACTTCCAATGTCGCCCACAAAAATGACCGAAAAAGGACTGGTGCTTGCGGCCAGGTCAAAAAAACATATCGTGCTAGAAATCTACGGGAGCAATATGCCTCAATTAGAACGTAATAAAAAATACTTGAAGAAGACGTAACTAAATGCTGAGTCAGAGTTGATGCCCTTTATAATCGAAACCGTCTTTGTGGGCTTTAAATAAAATCAGTCTTGAAAAGATTTTAACCACGGACGAGAACTGAAAAAACCGAGGAGAGCTTTCAGGTGTACTCGACTCGAAGGTAAAATATGCGTTATAATCGCAAACTCTATAGGGACGCTAAGAGGGTAGCGCTTGAGGAATACTGTGATTTATCTTTCAGAGTTTTCATAGATGGTTTTATTTCATTGCAAGAAAGGCTAAGCGACATATTTTAGAACGAGATCAGCAAATGGCAAAGTTTGAACTTTTTCTCTGTCTTTCAGACGTTCACTGAGTAAAGTGAAAATGCTTGCATTTTATGCGAAATGAGGTAGTTTTGTATTCCTCTTTGACACCTGCTTAGGCAGCTTGGTTAAAAGTAAGGGAAAAAACAGAAATTTTGATATTTGGGTTTGCCATACAACGGTTATTTTCAAATATACTATTTGTTTATGTTCGTGCATTGGTTTCACATTATACAGTTATTCATAACGCAACACTTTGAACTTTGATAAGGGAGGCGAAATTTAGAAAATACTCAGTTCCTTTTTTAAAAATTCCCAAAGCAACTTCTAGCATCGTTATCAGGGAACAACAAGCTTTATTTTTGTACACTCTACTAAAGTAGAGTTGACATCATCCAAGGATGAAGGTTCCAGCTATCCAACAAACTTCCCGAGTCTGAGGTCAGAGTCCTCATTAAAATGATCTGGCTTTCGAATTTATCTCGGTGCTCGAAGTTACCTCGTTTCTGTAAAGAGCTAGTTATCAAAGGCTCTCGTTTTATAATCATTGATAATATTGCTAAACCTTTATATGAATAATTCACTGGAAAAATTCTTAGAATGGCGAAAGCCGCCACTTGGACATAACTCAAAAGAATCTCTTTATTAGTTGCCTGTTCAGTTGAGTTAATCACGGCAAGTACTAATAATTAGGTTTGGGCAGGATATACTAAGATTTTAAGCTCCATCATCCTCCAAGAATTACGGTTGAATATTTTGAAAAGTTGTGTTTAGTCATCGCGGGGAATTCACTTGATGATAGGGTTAATAATTTTTTGTCTGACAATGCAATCTCTCTCGATGCGGATTGAAATGCTGCGACTGTATTTTGCTGGTCTTCTTCTCTCGCGAGAAAGATCAGACTTGCAGTCTGTCTCTTTCGATGAGTGCTTCTCATCGAAAGAGGCAGACGACAACATTTCATTAATTTAACTTCTAGTGACCTTTAGAGCTGAACCCTACATCGCAATTTATGATTTGCTCAGCGTGCTTAGCGATGTCTGAGTGTCGAGGTATTTGGCAAATTTTGTTAACGATTTTAGGAAATCTGCATCTCCAAGCTTGGCTTAAGAAGCGTCAATGGAAGTGTTATTTTCTGTTACTAGGTTTAATTCCGAAATTTCAAGGTTTAATTTAATCTCCTGCTCAATTACGAAATCATCATTTTTTTCTTTATCAATCCAACTGATATATCACTGTGAACTGTGAAAAGTCTCAAATCTTGAACCCAAGCATTGGAGAAAGTGTTCGGGGATCTAAAAAATAATTACCCTTTGTGATGAAAATTATCATAAATCAGAGGCCAAGTGCTTAATTGTAACAAAGCTGTTTAGACTCAGACCTCTAGATCAGCCCACGATCATCATGAAAAATTATAAATCTTGTCACTTTTGTTAAACGCTGAAGTTTTCATCGGAACGTGCAAGGGTCACGGAGAAATCTTCATTTACAATCTAAACTTTAATAAAAGCAATTTTGCATGCAGTAGTGATACAGAGAAACAGCAATGGCATTGGTATCAACCCTTCGTCTATAGACGAAGGATGGATACCAATGCCATTGCTGTTTCGTTCGTCTACAGACGAAGGATTGATACCAATGCCTAACTGTTTCTCTGTATCACTACTGCATGCAAGATAGCTATGACTCATGGCTTATTTAACAACGAAACGTTGGAGATCAATTCGCCGATGGCAATCGAAAAAATCACCATCTTAGATAGAAAGATGAAGGAATCCTAAAAAAGATTGCGCCTTGAAATAAGAGTCATATTTGATTAGAGGCCAGTTAAACAAACAAGGCGTGGAGGATTCTTAATAAGCTATCGGTTGAGATCAAAAATATTAATCCATGTTTACTTTGTAATGTTGAGTAATGTTATAGCTTTAGTAAGAATCTTAGGGTGACAGGTAGACGTGCATTTGCAATTTAATCCGAGGTAAACACAGTAGTGCGTGCAATGGTGTATGCATGAGTAGACGCAATGGTACATACACTAATGCACGCAGTAGTTCATGAAGTAGTGTAGGCAAAAGATATAGATAGTGCAAATAACAGAAAATACAAAAGTGTATTCAGTGGTAGATGCAGCAATGCAAACCATAGAACGTGCAATAGTGTGCGCAATAGACTATGAAATAGCGTGCGCAGTAGCACGTGCAACACTATGCACATTAGTGCAGTATAGCATTGTTGGTGGTGTTCATTCTGCCATTTCTAGCTCATTGTTTATTTCAAAACATGGCTATAATTATACTTTTCTGGAGGCTAGGGAGAATGATCAGGTGTTACTTGACAGGATGATTGCATCTTCTTTTCTTGTATAAGAGGCATGGAAAATTGTTCCTTCAATATGCGTGTCATGGTTTATTTAATAATCTCACGTTAACCATCAGTTCGTTGAAAGCGAAATAAAACTAGGCCGGCCAGGGAGAATAATCGGGTAAAATTTGACCCGTGTGAATATAAATAGCTACTTACACCTCTTTCAATTTGTTTGTCTTTTCCTCTGAAACATAAAAATTGATTCAGCCACCCGGTTGAGTGCTGTGGGTCACCAGTGTGCGCGGGGCGATTAAAGAAAAGATATCACTTACTGGTCGACCAGTCATGCGCGCATCCGTACATAAAATCCTCGATGATTGATTTAAGATATTTCGTGAAGACCAAACCCTTTTCCCCGCTGCGAATCGAGTGTTGCAAATTCAAACCTTTGCCGAACCCTTTACTTTATACTTATCAATTCACATTCGTCACTGAGGGTCTTATAATCGAAGGACTTATCACGTTATTTTTCACTGCTGGAGATGAAGAAAACCTTTCATTGGGATTGTTTTTACCTGACAGGAGAGAAACGTCGAGAAAATTCACCAAGCCTCTTTGAAATGCCATATTTTAACAGTATAATGATTATCAGGTTTATGGGGAATAATGGGATCACTGGTAATCAAATTTTCGATTTTTAATGCACAGCTGATTGACACTTTCCTTGATCTTCCACCAATGAAAAACATACAGTTTTAATTTGCTTGCTATCTTAAATGGATCTTGCAAACAAAGCTAGTTATTTCTTAGGGAAAAAAAGAGTGATAGGTGAAACTTCTCAGCATACGCGGTGAATCACGGGATATGGCTAAATCCAGCTTTATTCAGCTCGGGGGAGTGGCTCTCTATGGCTAAAGCAGAGTGAAAGATTATTTTTAAACTAGAAAGTGAATATAAAACTCGATCGTTTTACACCCCTTCTTGTTAGATCTCTCTTTACTTTGGTCAGCGACACATTTATCCAGCAGCTCCTTTGATTTTACGAGATACGTGGCTGGTGGTCGTCCATCTGAACTTGGACTGAAAAGAGATAAGCAACTTCTGGGTGGAATTCGGTCTTGACCTCTCATTCTAGTTAATCTTATTTTTCCCCCGCAATATTGGTTTTATCTTTTAGCTAAGTATCTCTAATTCGGCTCAACATAGTATGAATTTTTTTTGGGTAAGCGCCGGTATTTCCTTACTGAGCTCGCATATTCAATCTGGAGCGTAACAAAAATCTGACCTCCTAAAGATACAAAGTCGTGACTTTGGCACAGTTTCTCCTTTTGAATGTCAGTTTTTCTTTCGCTGCCATAACATAGGCAGCCAGATTAGCAGTAGTTTGCGTTTAGGATTTAAAATAACTTTTTTTCGTGGAAGAACCTGGTTACGTCAGTCGTAATATTTTCTCTGCATTGAAGAGGGCCTCAAGGGGAGTTAACCATAAACTGTCAAATATTTCAATAAAATCAACTACTAATCGTAAAACTGCAAGGTTTTTATCGTCAACCGTCAATAAAACTAACCAAAATTAGCCCTCAAATCTTGTAGATACTCCTGATTAAAATTTGAAATCGAGCCAAGGTAAGCTTTATTAGGAGCCCTAATCAGGGATTGTGGTCCCTCATAATTCAATCAGCTTAAGTTTACACAAAATTCATCCATGTACAGGTACTTTAATTCGCATCTACGGTCGAAGAAGAATTGACTTTTTACTGAAAACACTTCCTGTGCCGTAAACCCTTAATGTTAAACTCTTCACCTGTCAGTGGTATTTTTTAAATAACTTACCGACCAATACACATTAAATGTCCTCAAACCTTCGCTGTTGACTAAGCAAAGTAAAAAAAAAGGATTCCTTTTTTAAATTGTTGTGGTGTTGTTTGTTGTTTTTTTTCTCAAAGCCGAATTAGCGAGCAATAACACAAATTTGTAGAATAAAAAATAGTTAATTCCCAGACACGTTAAGTCTGATTAACACAGACCTGTCAACAGGAGTTTTCCCATACAACAGCTTTTATAAGTATGAATACCCATAAGCTAAATGCACTACAATTCATGAAACATCGCTCACTGAAGCGGAAAGTTCGAATTCCATGCAGGAAACAGGCAAAACATTTCCGTAAAATTTTCAAAAGATATCCATTTGTCACAGTTTGGCGCGCCATGTTTCCTTTGTATCTCTGAAATTTCTTTCCTTATTCTCCAAGTTCCAAGTTTTAAAAAAAATTTGATTTGTGAATTATCACGCGTGATTACTTGTTTTTCTGGCATGTAATCCGCCAACCATGAGGTGGCCTAAAATTCAATCTTGTATGGTAAAAACTGAGTGTTAAGTGCTAATTAATGTTTCTCGATTTGTTCCAAATGAAAAAGAATAGATCGAGAGGTGAATTTTAAAATACACTGACGCCGTTCAATTTTTTTTTATACCTGAGAAAAAGAGTCCCTTTGTATGCCACAGGTGAGGTTGGGTAATTTCTTTTCGTCAGTGAAAAGGAAGATTTTGTCATTCCCTATCTGAAAAAGATAAATACTTGGATATTCAATGTGACGCCGTACATTGACTGATTAGAAAATAAGTAGAGGATTAGGGTATGGCGTGTAAATAAGCGGGAGTTACTGTCTTATCACTCCACTTGTCCTTATTTTCCTCACATATTGCTTTCTCGTATCAATCGTTAGGGGCCGAGCAGAAATTTGTTTTATGCTATCCAAGAAAACTTTAATCCGGTTATCTTACGTCTCCTATCACAACAAAAAATCTAACAATCTACGTTAAGCTGAAATAAACCTGATTATTGCTCTAAAGTGCACACTGCCCATTCGCGCGCCACGAAATTCCGGAGTGTAACAAGCTCTTCTATATGTTTTCGTTTTTCTAAGGCGTTCATTAGGTGTTAACAGAAAGATATGAAGTATCAAACAGTACAGGTAACTTCAGGCTCTCTTTGGGAATTTCGAACATTTTACCTTGCAGAACCAAGTGAAATGAAAGGCAAAAAACACAAGATCAAGCCGAAGGGGGACATTAGCATTGATTGTCACAGTAGTCTAACGGAAAATGATTTTCACGTCTCGAAAAACACATTTGTCCTTTACACAGCAGTTTTCCACATCCTGCATTTCCACGTTCTTTACCTTGTAATGAATTCCACTCCTTCCGTATCTCTCACTTTCACTCGCTGTACTTCCCCCCCCCCCCCAAGTCCCCAATCTCATATTGCCATGCTGTGTCCACCAATTCTCATGCACTCCTGCTTCCCTGAACTCCCATATCCACATCTACCATTTCATTCTCATCTCGACTAGTTTCCACAAGTTCGTGAGCATGCTCCCTTACCTCTTTAGTAAATGAGTCACCAGCTGCCTCCCCCCAAACACATACTTTTTTCTGACCCTCTTGGAATAAGAACGTCATAAAAAGTTTCAGCCGAGTTATTTCGATGAACCCTTGGTAAAATTTTGTCTGGCGACAGACAATTGTCTCATGTCTAAATCTCACCAAAGCGGAAAGAGAAAAGAAGTGAGATAAAAGAGTCAAGACATTTCATAAGCAGGCTTTCATTTCCTACTATTGAAACATCTAGCTACAAGTTAGAGGGGCATTTTGCGATCGGTGTTTGCGAAAGTTGACGAATACTAATTCAGTTCCTATTTCAAATTGAGTACAATACTAAATTGAATGTATCTTTGATAGACAAAAAAAAATACTGCGCTTTCTCTGCAGGAACGCAGCGTTCTTTGTCACCGTTTAAGACCGTCACAGGGCATCAGTAAAGCAACTGCCACTACCCTTAAGAGCCTTAAATTATGATCGAGTGAAAACTGACGTTTTGCTAATCGACTTTCCCGTGACTCGAGCGCAATTGCTATTCTCAGACTTATTGACTACAATACTTTAATTAAATGACAAAGCTTACATTCTTTTGCGATCAAAGCTCAAGGAGGACTCATTTTTTTACTGTCATGCTTAGTACTTAGGTGGTTATAACATCAGGTACTCATACTATTAAGAACAATTATATTTTTATTCTGTTTTGGAACTAACACCCGTGTTAATTCCATCTTAGGTATCTTTCGAAGAAAACGTTGGTGGACAAAGAGGAAGAACTTTGTATACATAGCAACTCAGTACTAAAACTCCATCTCCAAAAGGTCAGTTATATACTCGTTAAAGAAGAGCCAATTAATTGTAAATAGATTTAGAAAGCCACCGGTACCATGTTTACAGCAAACGCGACTTAGGGAACGATTCACCCTTGTTTTTGCTAACTTTTCTTCCAGTCCTGTTTAAACCCATCAGAAAAGTATAGAATTCTCTCCTATTCATAACAAATACAAAAATTTTTTACGTGCACTATCGATCAAACAGCTGAAAAGAAGAGAGCATAAGTTTAATTCTTCCGTCCCTTTCTATTCGGGAAAACATTGCTCTAAATCTAAATGATTGGTGTCAGATATTTGAAACTTGGTGAAAATATTTGGCAGACGTTGCCTCGTTAAATTTCGTTCCTGAGTTATTACTGCCTGGCTATTAGACAGCCAGAGTTTACGAGAATCCCTTCAGTGTTGGTGCAATTCTGCTATTAATTCCGGTACATCGTAAACAAAGCAATTGAATAAGATCCAACACGAAGAGGCTTGCTTGCCTAAGTGAGGGCTGCATTCCATTAT